>NW_025880057.1:8525-11367 GCF_002878395.1 Capsicum annuum
AATAACATAATCTGAAATAACAGGCCTTCTGGAACAAAGAAGGCTCACCACTGCACAGATCACTTCTCTCTGGAATACTCTATTGATTAGTCGGACCCTTAGATTGAGCCTCCTAACCGGGAGGTAGAGGGTCATACAGATGTACTGGTACACAGAGCAAATCTAAAATAATAATTTATATTCAACATGTATGAGAGCGATTTAAAATAGTTCATAATCATATCATATAGTAGAAAATCTCATGGGAATTTTTGAAAGACTCTGCAAAATCATCTGAACTCTGTGACACTCTTTGTTTTACTTCTGCGCTAGGTGGTGTACCTTATAATCTGTAATCCCACGGGCTATATGGTATCTACCATTAACTTGGCAGCCAAGCCCCTAACCCAAGTGTGCCGCAAGGATTGGAGTCTCTAAATCTACTACGCCACACGGTCGTCACCAACGTACAATAATAATCCACCTGTATCGACAAATATGGTTTCAGTCTAAGAGTTACTTGAGCTCATGCCTTATTCGGGTAACCACCTAACCATCTTTATGCCCATTTTTAGTTCTTTAAACGTGCATGCTTTGAAAACATACTCTGAAATCTTTAACTCTGTCATAGCATATACACATATATGGTATCATCATACCATTGACTTGCAAGTCACATTCTCTGAGCCATTTATAGCAATTTATATCTCTGTTTTCAAATCATGAAGTTCAGGACCACCATATCAACAATTCTTTTAAGAAACTCATGTAAAATCATGCAGTTAATTCTCTTTATCAATGATTCAATAAACAAAGGTGGTCATGTTAAAAGTCTTAATCTCATGCAATTCTTTCTCTTTAACATCACATAGTTATATGAAGAAACAACCTCTCAACAATTTGAAATCATATTCAAGTACAAGGACATTGAGAAAACATCTTTCAAATCATAAAACATGCATTTCAACTCTTTTCCAACAAAACCATAAGCTTTAATCTAATACAAGAGAGGGATTTCATAATTTATGCTCTCAAACAATCTTAAATCTCAAATTCCATACATATACGTATACATGTAAATCGATTTGGGGGATAGGATCACAAGGTTAAAACAATAGTAACATCAAAACATTCGGAGTACGTAATTTAGAAAATAGATTCCAAAACCCCTTTAAAATTCATGCATAAAATCTTAAAAATCATGCTCTAATGATTTTAAGCCCATGTAGTTTTTAGAATAAACCCCACGTACCTCAATTTAAAAATTTGATGGATGATTCTTGAAGCCTACGGTTTGGGGATTCCAAATCTTCAATCAGTTTCAAAAACCTACGGTTGAATCTTGAGTTATTTGGATTTTTAGTTTGAAACCCTAGAGAGTGTTCTTATGAATTTTTGAAGAAAATATGAATAATGAGGTCACTTGGAGAAAAATCTCGTGTTTAAGCTGATAAGGGGGTGGAAATTATCCAATATACCCTTAATGAGACAGAATAAAATATAACTGGGAGCCCGATTTTGTGGGCCACTGCAACGCGCCACTATTGCGGTGGCTCGCTGAAAAATAACGAATGGGATTCTTGGGGTCACCACGATGCGGAGCCATCGCGTTGTCCCACTGGTTGGGACCTAGAACTTCAATGGACGCGTCATAATCGTGCTAGGCTACTGGAATTTGATAATTGTTAAATAGACCACCTCCGCGATGCGCCAAGCACCAAAATGACGGTGTTTTACGACTAGAACTTAAATTAGTCATAACATCTTGCCCGGGTATCGAATTTGGGCGAATATTATATCGACGGAAAGCTCATTAAATTTCCCACACTACATAATTGATTAACATGGAAATTTTGCATAAGATTTATGGCTTTTGGATCATCTACACATAAAAATGACGATTTTCATTCTAACCCAAAATGCAGGGTGTTACAAGTCACTATGGAACAATCCCTTGTTATTCATGACAAATCAAAATCTAATGCTATGGATATTAGTTGAACCTCACCAAAAAACTCTCAAAAAAAGTATGTTGGTATTCTAGATTCATCAAATTGATAAAATAAGTGAAATTCTAAGCTTTGAACTGAAATTTGTATAACATGAATATAAATGACTTTTTAGTTTTTCATTGATATAACATTTTTCTGTTGTTTATTGCAGGTTTTTGTCTACTCTATAGCTTTGCAGTCAACATCTTCAGATTGCCTTTTTGTGGTTCTTTAGAAGAGTGCCTACTTGCATCTATCGAAGGTGATAAATAGACTTAGTTTCACCTCTTGCTATTCTAACTTTTTTATTTTCTATTGATATCACCAACTAATACGAAACGTTCTTAATTATGATTTTTAACAATGATCAATTAATATGGTGTTCTTAATTATGGTTTTTTAACATGCATGTAAAAATAAAAAATGGCCAACTAATACGGTACGTTCTTAATTAAGATTTTTTAACATGCATGTAAAAATAAAAAATGACCAACTAATACGATACGTTGTTAATTATGCTTTTTCAACATGCATGCAAAAATAAAAAATGACCTACTAATATGGTACATGTTGACAACCAATTTTGATCTCCCGGTGGCCCTCTTAGGATGCTATTTTATTAAACTTCTTAATTTTTAACATTAATATTTTTTTTACGTAAATAACGACATGTCACATTCATGATTTTTAAAATATACAAATTATTTCATTACTTTTTATTATCATTTTTTACAATTTATTAATTCAAATATAATATTTTACATAATTTTATCATTTTTCACAAATATGCACTCTCAATTTATAAATATATTGTCTATTATTAATATTATTATTTTTGATAATTTTTTATATAATAGTTTCACGTAACATTA
>NW_025880058.1:0-4608 GCF_002878395.1 Capsicum annuum
GCAACCATCTAATACACCAAAGGAACTATCAGATTATAATTTTGATGAAACAGATTAATTATCTGATGCAATAGATTAACTATCTGATGCAATAGATTAACCATATGTTGCAACAGATTAAGCATCGGATAAAAAATCTAATGCAACTAATTAACCATCTGATGCAATGGAAGAACCATCAGATTAATGATCTGATGCAACAAATAAACCTCCTTTTGGATAAAATCCTATCAACTCTTCCAATAGGAAATGTCGAAGACTTGATTTTTCCAACTGATCATTCATCTACAGCGATAGACGACCCTATGTTGGAAGAAATCTAACTAATATTGACCGTTGATAACTATTCCAATAGATCACTCATGTGTTGCAACAAATGTGTGACCTGTTGCACAGACCATTCACCTTTCTCAACAGATGAGTGATATATTTTGTATTGTCACAACAAATTACTCTGCCATTCTTGCAGGTTAGTTAACTGCTCTGACAGATCAGTCATATGTTGCAATAGATGTGTGATCTGTTGTATAAACCAATTATCTTTATCAACAGATAAGTGATATGTTTTGTATTATCACAACAAATTACTCAGCCATTGCTACGGGATATTTAACTGTTCCAACAGATCACTCATATATTGCAATAGATGATATCACAGCAGATATGTGATCTGTTGCATAGACCATTCATATTTTTCAATAGATAAGTGATATATTTTATATTGTCACAACAGATTACTCAGCCATTGCTACAGGTTATTTAACTATTCCAATAGATCATTCAGATATTGCAATAGATGATGTTGCAACAGATGTATGATCTGCTGTACAGACCATTTATTTCTTTTCAACAGATGATTGATTTATTTTGTATTGTCGCAATAGATTACTCATTTGTTACAACAGGTTATTTAACTATCCCAATGGATCACTCATATGTCGCAACATTGTGCGATCCATTGCATAGACCATTCATATGTCTTAAAAGGTGAGTGATATTTTTTGTATTATTGCAACAAATTACTCATCCACTGTAATAAGTTGGTTATATGCAGCAATAGATATACTACCTGGTGTAATAAATCAGTGATCTGTTGCAACTATTATTTTACTGTTTTGCTTGTTTGATTTACTGTTATCCTTTTTTAATGATGCATTAATCAACTATAATATTTTTTTATGTTTTTGTTAATTTTAGATAATATGGTTTCCAAAAGAACAGAAACCGAATCAAGTCCAAGTAAAAGAACAAGTGAAGCAGCTAGGCTACATCCACCACTCTATGATCTTTTTTTACAAGTGTTATCTCAATCGGGAGCAGAATATGATGAACACGGGGAGGAGGAATGTTTCAAAAGAGATGATGCAAATGATAATAGGCCTTCCACCGAAGAGTTGGTCAAAGCCATCAGTATTGATCGTTATTCTATGAGAATATAGTGCGATGGTACTGCAGATTTAACGGGTGATTTCGTGGTTAAGTCAGCCATGGGAAGATCTTTTGATGCCTTCAGAAAAATACTTTGAGAACAAAAATTGGATGCTTATTTCAGGGACAACTACTTTGGGAAATATCTTGATTTGCAGGAGGACAACAATGCTCGTTTCCAAATAAAAATGGTATATGAACTTCTCAAGTGTAGGTTTATGTATGAAAACAAAGATAAGATGGATGAGGTGTGGATAAATTACTGTGGCATGCCTATTTTTTTGGTTGGAAGGAGCTTGCCATAGTTACTGGACTAAAATGTTATCATCCTTCTCAAGTTATACCTATTCCAACCCAAAAAAGCATCCCGCACACCCAAAAAAGGCAAAGACAAGTCGTGTGATCGTGATGACCTAGTGTCCATTGTTGGTCCAAGCTTCAAAAACAAAAATTTGATAGAAGCGTTGAAAGATAAAGGACTTTCAAAGAAGCACAAGCAGTCATTGTGCTTGGTTTGGTTTGTACATAATATTTTTTGAGCTAGAGACGTTAACAAAAACATAAGCCTCGGTTTAATAAAGCTCTCTGAGGATCTTGAGGTATTTAACAGCTATCCTTGGGGGTATGAAAGCTTCAAAATGGTAGTCAAATATTTTGTGACTCCATTAGCCAAAGACAGTCAACTTATATGGCTTCCCATGGGCTTTCATGGTAAATGTTTCTTTCTTCTATTATGATATCATTCTTTTTTTTTACTCAATAATGGTTTTGATTTATTAGCATTATTTTATAGGTTTGGGAGTTTGAAGCCATTCCTTATTTGAGACAACAAGTGAACTACCAGGAAGGAGTATCCTATCCAAGAATCTTGAGATGGTTGTTGGCCAAAACTGGTAAAAATGCAAAATTTCTTGATCTCTTCAACCCCTCGGAGGATGCAGTAAGTATAATTATAATTAATTTTTACTTTTAATTAATGATTTTTTTGAATGATCTAATCATCATTCTAATATATGTAATGATTTATGTTAGATTGTGCATCCGTCGCAAGTTTCGACTAATCGAGAGTTGAAGATGTCATTTTTTCTTACTTTACGGTCTGTGCAAACTTTATTGGACCATAAGGTCATCGACAGAATAAAAATGGAATTGTTTGGAGCAACAACCATTATAAGAAAAACAATTTTAGAGGGTGGGCTTGTTGTTGTTGATGGTCTTACTGGTGATGGAGCTATTGGTAGTGGTAGTGGTGTTGTTATTTATGCCAATGATGCTCCTCTTACAGTATTTAAAGCAAACCATTATGAGTATGATCATACTGGTTATACAGATTTTACCTCTCCCAGTGAATGTTCTGCATGCAAATATCAAGACTGCAGGGCAAAACATGATGTAGTGATTAATGCTATTAATGCATTAACTACTTCTATAAAGGAATTGACATCTAAGAGGGGTCTCATTCCATCAAAGAGGATTTTATTTCCATCCACTCCATTAGAGATTAGGGCTAAGAGGAGAAGGAGAGTGATTTCTAGGGCGTTATCAAGTATCCAAAAAAATAAAATTGCAACTCTTCTGTTTGTGTTAAACTGAGTAACGTACAATGTCCAGAGGAGATCAATACGAGCTGAAAAAGGTGAATATATATGTCTTCCAACTGACAAAACAAATAGACACATATTTGTTTCAATAGATGACACATCTGCTAAAAATTATCAAATAGATATATACATCTATTGCAACAGTTGACTAACTTGTTGCATCAGATAAAGTATCTATTGCGACATATGTGTCATTTGTTTTAGCAAATCAAACATCTCTTCGTACCGCTTTTATTTGTACCAGCATACGACCTATCTGCTGTAACAGATGATTCATATGTTGCAACAGATGGTTCATCCATTGGAAATTATCATCCAGGGTCTTCCTCATCTAGAAATTTGTCCCAACAGTTGATTCATTATTGCAACAGAAATATAATCTATTTGGGATAATTTAAAATAGGAGGAATACCTGTTTGATTTGCTAGAAGAGATGAGTTATCCTTTTTCGTTTTGTTGTATCTCTGTGATTAGCATTGACCAATTCTGGCTTTCCAGGTGCATGTAGAAGAAGCTACTGCTGAACAACATTGACAATATGCTACTCTTTTTATGGAAATACGGAGAAAAAAAAGCGAAGAAACCATACGTAAGCGACAATAAAGATCCATGATGAGCAAAGCCAAATTCCATAGCACCGGATGAAGAACAATTTATCCATACTGAGTAGATATTTATAGCTTGAGCCTGTCAAAGTAATCCTTGGCATCATACTTAAATTGTTGTTGGTGTATTTGTTGAGATCTGTACCCATAACAATTTTTTTACATTTCATTTATTCATTGACTTATTTCACCTAATTTCTGAAGGCTTTGATTTACTTTATTTTATCTATGAATTTTATTTATTCCTTAGATTTGAACTTGTTAATTGAAAAGGAATACTAGATTTAAATATTGCAACAGATAATGTATCTGTTGCAACAGACAACATATCTATTGAAAAAATCAAACAGATTTAGACATATGTTGCAACAAGTAGGTAATCTATTGGAATTTATCAAAAAGGTCTTCCCACTGTTGCAACAGATGGACTTAGATAGAAACATCGAGATAATGTAATAGATGATCAACCTATTACAACATATAAACTATATGTCAGAACAGGTAGAATAACTGTTACGACGGATGGAGAATCTATTGCATTATAAACATTCAACTTTCGTTGGACATAAAAAATTGCCACTACGTGTAAAAAGGTTAAAGTGAATTGAAATAAAAAAGGCAGAATCCATTGACGGTGTTAAGTTCATTCACCTAAAATAAAATAGGCATTAAGTAGACAGTGTTTATTTTAAGCACGTAAAATAAAATAGGTATCAAATGTGTCAGTCTGGAATATTTTGTTGGCTTACCGTCACTTGGCCCCCAACGGTCATTTTCCCCCCCATAGTCTTATATATTCATCTTCCTCCTAAAATTTAACCCTAAATTCCCAAATCTTCTTCTTCATCATCATCTTCTTTTATCTATCCAAATTCTTTAAATTATTTCTTTCATTTTTTCCAACTGAGCTTGACAATGTCGATCGCATCTTCCACTATTTTTTGTGATAAAGATTTTTGATATTGTAAGTGCGG
>NW_025880058.1:4708-33055 GCF_002878395.1 Capsicum annuum
GGGAATTTAGGGTTAAATTCCCAAATCTTCTTCTTCATCATCATCTTCTTTTATCTATCCAAATTCTTTAAATTATTTCTTTCATTTTTTCCAACTGAGCTTGACAATGTCGATCGCATCTTCCACTATTTTTTGTGATAAAGATTTTTGATATTGTAAGTGCGGTTATTTCTTTCATTGGTTTTTTACTTGTAAGATTTCAAAGGTAATATTTTTTTTATTTAATTAGTTGATTAATTATTGACTTGTAATTATTTTGTAATTGTATTCTTTTTTTCATAGAAATTGGGTGGATGTAATTACTTTGATTGGTATGAAGAACGACACCCTTCACAAGAAAATCGTGTAATTTGGGATTTGTTGAACAAAGTCAAGGCTTCTGAAGAGAAACAAAATCGACCAAGAAGATACTACATTGTTGCCGTTATTGCTACTGGTTTGGTGTTGTTGGGCACATGGATATTCAAGCCTAATTGCTGAAATTTTCATGGTGGTGTGTGTATTTGCTACTGGTTTGGTGTTGTCGAGCACATGGATATTCAAGCGTAACTATTGGAAAACATCAAAAAGATTTAGGCATATGTTGTAAAATTTAGGTCATCTATTGGAAATTATCAAACAGGTTTTCCCACTGATGCAACAGATTAGACTTAGATTATTAGATTATTCATAGAAATAACATCGGCGAATACAACAAATGACCAACCTATTACAACAGATAAACTATCCGCCAGAACATATTCAATATATTTTATAATAGATTGACAATCTATTGCATTATATAAAACTCAACTTTCATCAGAAAAAAATTATTGCCGCTATATGTACATGTAATAAAGTGAAGCTTGACTTGAAATTAAAAATTGCTATTTCACAGGATCTTCTATATACATAGGCTTCAAGCGTCCAGTTAGTACCCCATTAGCCCAGACCTCTTGCAGGTTTGCCATACGTTGCCGCACAGAAAAGTCATTGGCTCAGCCATTTCTGTGCCGGTCAGCAAATATTTGATGTGTGCAAGAGTGTACGAGCCGCTCATTTTAGTGGCATTATATTTTGGAAGGATTATTCCTTTGTGTCGAACTTCAAAATCCCATGATTTCTTTATCTACACTTCCTTTGGTAAATGATTCATTAGTTTACTCTCTCTCAAAAGGATGGGCAACAGCACCATCAGTGGCTCCACAAGGAGAAAAAGATTAAAATCATCAACGAGAGGTACGTTGGAGTCATAAACATTGATCTTTCCCTCCTCGAGTAGTATCTCAACAGCTCGATAATGCATTTCATTCACACTAATGACTGCAAGAATCCTTTTTT
This sequence comes from Capsicum annuum, assembly GCF_002878395.1. NCBI lineage: Eukaryota > Viridiplantae > Streptophyta > Magnoliopsida > Solanales > Solanaceae > Capsicum > Capsicum annuum. The sequence goes on from NW_025880058.1 coordinate 6,029, forward strand.
CCTCGGTCCAGCTCTTGCGGTGTGGATTTGTCCTCTTCTCTCTAACATATTTTATTATTCCTTCTTCATCCAAGACCAACGTAGGAACTAGGAAATCAAGTCCCATGCCAAGGGCTAACGCCTCCCCATTGAGTTGATCATACCTATCCTTGAGCTTCTTACAGAATTCGAGGTCCATTATTCTGTCGGCAGCATCATAAGCTTCTTGGTACTTTAATTGCCTTTTCTTCATAAGGCAGAGAATTATGTCAACATGCTGTGATATAAAAAGTAAATATTTAAATAGGTTAGTAATTGTAAAGATGCAACGGATGGTCCATATGTTGTATAGGGTTCTCTGAATCCATAATCCAACGCATCTTATGCAACATATGGATAATAAGTTGCAAAAGAACCACTACCAGTTACACTAGTATACTAGTTATTACAACATAAATGAAATTTGTTGCATAGCTTCTTATTTATGGGGTATATTAGAAGGTCTAGGTTAGGAAAAGTAAACATGCCTTATCCTCGTATGGCATACGCATATCAGTCATAGTCTGGAAGTCTTGGGGGAAGGGAGGCCTGGGGTAATCTGGTGCGCCTGGCTTGGCATTATTGGCCTTTCACATATCCTTATTCTCTTTGGAACCAAGTTCTGCATGTATGTTCACCTTCTTGACTGGCCCCTGAACTTCAGCAGTATTTGGAGAGGGAGGAATTACAATTTCTTTTGATTTCTGATCGGAGAGTACGTCTCTAATTGCTCTTTTCTTTCTCCTAACCAACACTGTAGGAGTGTGTGGCTCCCTAACCTTATTGGATGGTATGACACACCTATTGTATTTAAATTCCTCAATAGCTTTAGAGATAGCCTCTACTTTTTTAAAAAGTTTATCCTGTCTATCTTTGCACTCTTTGCATTCGCAACGAGAACACAAGGGTGAAGAAGGGTGAGAGAGACCTGTGTAAGGGTGAAAAGAGGTGTTTTCAAATATATTTATTATTTCTTGAGCATCAACATTCTCATAATCGCGATTGGTAGCAGCATCATCTTGCCTGCCACCAACACCAACAACTCACCAGAAGAAGCACCCGGATCTGCCTTAGTAGGTTGGTCATGAAGAGCCTCAACATTAGGATGACCTTGCTTAATTTCTCTTCTTATGGCTGTTGCTCAACCCAATTCTTTCTTTATTAACTCCACCGTTGGGTCTACTATAGTATCAACGTGACGTACAGTAATATAAAAAGTCATCACCGACTCCTCCTTAGTAGGCACGATCAATGGATGCACAACCTATACAAAATAAAAAAAAAAGACAGATGCATTTAAATCATATAATATAATAATTTTCACAGTTGGGTTACATTTAAAAAAAAGACCCATCTGTTGCATAGTTTGCAGTATATGGTTAAAATCCGTTAGAGTCTGGTTCAGAGAAATAGAGAAACACATGGATAATTTGATGCAAAATATCAATAATCTATTGTAACAGTTGCATAAGACGGGTAATCTGTTATGCAACAGATGATTTGTACGTCGCAACAGATAAACAATATATTATTAGATTACACATCTATTGCATAATTTGCAATAGATGGTTAATCTGTTAGGAGTCGAATTCAGAGAACCAAAGCAACAGATGGGTAATCTAATGTAAGATATCAATCGTCTGTCGTAACAGATTATCCATCTGTTACACCGATTGGCAGACGACGGGTAACCTGTCGCAATAGATGTCCCATCTGGTGCATTAGATATAGCATCTGTTGCACCAGAAATAACATCTGTTCAATATCTTTCTTTGAGTAAAATTATTTTACTTGAAGAAGACGTACTGCATCATTTGAAGGGTTAAAGAGATCAGCCTCCTTAATATTGGTGTTGCTCTTTGCAACTAATCACCTAAACATCCTTGGATGAGAAACCTCATCTGGGTAATCCATTAACTACCTAAAAAATATAAAAAAGAAGCAAGCAAAACAAACTCATAATAACTATATTCAATATAAATTAATGGATGAGTAAAATTAGTGATTAATTTTACCATGAAAGCACAAGGAAAGCCATATAATGTGGTCGTCCCTGAGGATAGCTTTGTCAGTAAATATTGGAAAGTCAAGTAGAAGTTGTCACATCCCCAGGGATAATTGTTGAATTTATCAAAATCCTCAACTTACGCCAAAAAATCATCTTCTATGACCTTGTTGACTTCTCTTGCCAATATAATCGAATGGGCAAACCAAACTAAGCACAATTGCTCCTGTACTGCTCTGGTATGGTTTTATCTTCGATATCTATCAAAAAATCTGATGCTTTGTAGCCACGTCGAGCAATGTCAAACAAACCATCTATTTTTTCCTTGTGTTTTCTTACCTTGGATCTTTTACGGGGTGGTGGTTCTTCTGGACGATGGCATCTCAAGCCCGTCACTATGGCAAACTCTTGAAAGCCAAAACAAACAGGCATGCCACAGTAGTTGATCTAGATTTCATCCATCTTCTTTTTGCCCCTCTCCTCCGAATCTTTATCATCCCCCACATACTTGATCATGTGCTTGAGAAGACCATATACCAACTTCATAGGGAATCGGATACGGGAAGAGGGGTCCTCAGGCGGCTCAAGAAAATGTCCGAAGAAGTTTTTCTTAAAAAGTCTGTCTATGTTTTTGTTCTTCATAATTTTCATAAAATGTTCAAAAAATTTCCCCATCTGACATTTACCAGTTAGTTGTTTTGCTTCTAGGTAATTTATCGGCATCGCAACTTGAAACTTGTCAATACTAAAAGTTTTGACAGGATCATGCTGGGATGTCGATATTAATTCATGCCCCATTGGTGATCCATTATTATCATGTTGATGATCATCCTCTTTCTCTTTCTCACTCTTCAATTCCTCCTCTTTCTCACTTTCATTTTCTTCATTACCATCTACAGACCCTTGTCCACCTCCCTCAACATTGTTTTCACATCACTTCTCAGCTTTACTTTTCTCTGACTGAGATTGTTTAGGAAGCTTCTCCGAATCCCTCTGTACTGTAGCCTTTTTTTTGGGTGGTCAGACTTTGATCCACTTTCACTTTTTTTTTCTTTTGGGAGACATGTTTTACCTATAAACAACAGAAAAACAAAAATTACATTACAATTGACGTATGCATAAATTTTAAAAAATACATTACAAATACCATGAATACCGACACACCAACAGCCACCACCATAAATACGACCAACCAATGCCACAAACAAATACCATGAATAGCGACACCACCGACAGCCACCACAAACACCACCAACCAATGCCACCATTAGTGCCACCATGACGACCACAAACACCACTACCACCAGCACCACTAATACCACAATCACCATCCAACAATACCACGACAGTCAACGGAATAGTACGATGGAAACTAGGGATTTCTCGAGTTCTTCCTATAATTTTACCATCAAAACTCAAAATTGTAAACCTATTCTCAAAGATAATACACCTAAAAGTTTTATTTTTCATAATTAAATTAAAAACCCTTATTTTTTAGAAAAAAATAATAAATATAGAAATCTTCTCGAAATCTACTGCCTATGAAGATAAAGAAAACGACTGATACAAGGAAGAATGAAGTTGAAAATAACACCTATCTGATTAAAAATGAGCAGAAAAGTGATCAGTTGTGGAGGGTTGAACAAATTTGTTGAGTAGTTTTTGTCTGTACTGTATTATTGAGTGAGAATGAGAGAGAAAGAGCGAGAACTCGAGATTTGAAATGATGAAATATTTTGTATGGGTTGATTTGTATTTTGGAAAAGAATGACAAGTTTTGAAAATATTAATTTGGTACGAATTGATCTTAATTATTTTTAAAATTATAAAAGATATGCATAATTTTTAACCCTCTCATTATGCAATTTCCAAAAGGGTACTATTTAGTCTAACATATGAACTCAATTGAAATTGTATAAAAATAATTGAAGTTATAGTTGACCGAGTATTCTAGTTGACACTATGAACTCACCCCTGGTCCTAGATTAATCAATTTAGGTAATATTAGTCTAACATATGAACTCAATTGAAATTGTATAAAAATAAATGTTCAACATGTTGTATCAGATTTTGCATCTATTGTAAATTATCAATTAGATTAGGTAACAACAGATTATGAATCTGTTGTAAATTATCAAACAAATTAAGTCATCTGTTGCGATAGATTACCCATCTGTTGTAAACTATCAAATGGATTGTCATATGGCTCAACAGATTACTGAGATATTATAAATTATTAAATAGGCGTTGTCATCTGTTGTAGCTGACCCTATGAGAATTCACTCCTAGTCCTAGATTAATCAATAGTTAATCTTATGAGAACTCACCCCTAGTCCCATTTTATTTAATTAAGGTATTAGTACCCTGTCCTAGATTAATCAATTAAGGTATTAGTTGAACATATGAGGTAGTAAGAATCGGTTTGGCTCAGAGTTATCGATCGATGACTCTAGTCAGGAGAAACGCAGTACCGTCTCATTATGTAATTGCTAAAATACTCAATTGAAGTTGTAGTTGACCCTACAAGAACTCACCCCTAGTCCTAGATTATTCAATTAAGGTATTAGTACCCTAGTCCTAGATTAATCAATTAAGGTATTAGTCTAACATATGAGGTAGTAAGAATTGGTTCGACTCAAATTGATCGATCGACGACTCTGTTCGGAAGAAACGCAATACTATCTCATCATGTAATTGCCAAAAGACTCAATCGAAGTTGTAGTTGACCCTATGAGAACTCACATTCAATTAAGGTATTAGTCTAATATAGGAACTCAATTGAAATTATATATAAACAAATGTTCTACCTGTTGAAACAGATGTCTTTTTTGTTTGATCAAATAAAATAGATTAGGTAATCTGTTGTAAACTATCAAAAAAATTACGTTATTTGTTACAACATATCATGAATTTGTTGTAAACTATCAAACATATTAAGTCATCTGTTGCGACAGATTACCCATCTATTGTAAATTATCAAATGGATTAAGTCATATGTCACAATAAATTACCCATCTATTGTAAATTATCAAATAGGCGTTGTCATCTATTGTAGTTGACATTATGAGAACTCACCCCTGGTCCTAGATTAATCAATTAAGGTATTAGTTTAACATATGATGTAGTAAGAATTTTCTTGGCTCAGAGTTATCGATCGACAACTCTGGTCGGGAAAATACAGTACCGTCTCATCATGCAATTGCCAAAAGAATCAATTGAAGTTGTAGTTGACCCTATGAGAACTCACCCCTAGTCATAGATTATTCAATTAATGTATTAGTTCCCTAGTCCTAGATTAATCAATTAAGGTATTAGTCTAACTTATGAGGTAGTAAGAATTGGTTCAGTTTAGAGTGATCGATCGATGACTCTAGTTGGAAGGAACGCAATACCGTCTCATCATGCAATTGCCAAAAGACTCAATTAAAGTTGTACTTGACCCTACGAGAACTCACCCCTAGTCCTAGATTATTCAATTAAGGTATTAGTACCCTAGTCCTAGATTAATCAATTAAGGTATTAGTCTAACATATGAAGTAGTAAGAATTGGTTTGGCTTAGAGTGATCGATTGACGGCTCTGGTCGGGAGGAACGTAGTACCGTCTCATCATGAAATTGCCAAAAGACTTAAATTGAAGTTGTAGTTAACCCTATGAGAACTCACATTCAATTAAGGTATTAGTCTAAAATATGAACTCAATTGAAATTATATATAAACAAATGTTCAACCTATTACAACAGATGTCTTTTCTGTTGGATCAAATCAAACAGATTAGGTAATCTATTGCAATATATTATGCATATGTTGTAAACTATCAAATAGATTACGTCACTTGTTGCAATATATCATGAATCTATTGTAAACTATCAAACAGATTAAGTCATCTATTATGACAGATTACCCATTTATTGTAAATTATCAAATGGATTAAGTCATATATCGCAATAGATTACCCATTTTTTGTAAATTATCAAATAGGCGATGTCATCTATTGTAGTTGACATTATGAGACCTCACCCCTAGTCCTAAATTAATCAATTAAAGTATTAGTTGAACATATGAGGTAGTAAGAATCGGTTTGGCTCAGAGTTATCGATCGACGACTCTGGTCGGGGGTAACCAGTACCATCTCATCATGCAATTGCCAAAAGACTCAATTAAAGTTGTAGTTGACCCTATGAGAACTCACCCCTAGTCCATTATTATTCAATTAAGGTATTAGTACCCTAGTCCTAGATTAATCAATTAAGGAATTAGTCTAACATATGAGGTAGTAAGAATTGGTTCGGCTCAGAGTGATCGATCGATGACTCTGGTCGAGAGGAACGCAATATCATCTCATCATGCAATAGACAAAAGACTCAATTAAAGTTGTACGTGACCCTATGAGAACTCACATTCAATTAAGGTATTAGTCTAACATATGAACTCAATTGAAATTATACATAAACAAATGTTCAACCTGTTGCAACAGATATCTTTTTGGTTGGATCAAATCAAACATATTAGGTAATTTGTTGCAACATATTACACATCTGTTGTAAACTATCAAACCAATTACATCATTTATTGCGACAGATGACCGAGCTTTGGAAATTTCCAAACAGAAATTGTCATCTGTTGCACTTAAATATTTTAAGATCTTTTTTAAAAATAATATAGGTATTTTCTCTCCGAGATAAAAAATTTAAAATACTAAGGCGGTAAAAAATACTACGCGGTACTACTTGGATAACTCAAAAATCTCCTGAGTGAGTAGTCTTATCTGGTCTTTTCAATGTCACCGTCTCCTTGTGCCTCTCAAAAGTTATTAATGAATATTTAAAACCCATATCTAGAACTCTCTCCTTCAACCATAAAGTAGTCTAGACTCAACTCATCCCTCTTCTTTATTCTCAATTCTGAATTCTCAATTATCTTTGTTTCCTTTTTTCCTCTCTTTTCTCTCTTCTTTCGGATGAGGATCCTTTAGAATCTCAACCAATCAATATATTTTCTCGACTGAATTGGATGTTCTGATCCGTTTGCTTTTTAGACATTGCAGGTACGGTATTGCTCTTTCCATCTCTTCTTCTTCTTTGTATGTCATTTAAATTAGATATTTACATCTATTACTATTAATGATTTACCCATTACCAGTTTCCTATTTATTGAGAAAATTGAAACAAAAGGTGATTTTTAAGTCTTGAATGAACGAATCGTTGTTTTTATTAAAATATATAAAAAAAAAGTCATCTGTTGGGAGAACTTAAAAAGCCTTGTTGTCAGTATAGTTTTTTTTATGTCTTTTGTTTGGTACTTTGGTTATGTTGTTGTTGGGGGTGGTGGTCATGTTGTAATATGTGAAGTTTGTGTTGTGGATGGTGTTGGAACATATGGTGTTGTTCTTTGTTGTTGATGCTTTTGTTGGTGGTGTTGCAACATTTTTCTCAACTGTTGCAACTGATGAATCAGCTGTTGGAACAGAAGGAGCAACTGTTTGAAGAAATCAAACCAGTAGTAAGGCTGGTTTGATTTATTCCAATAGATGACCCATCTATTGCAATAGATCATCCATATGTTGCAATGATCCCTTATTGGTTGAATAGATGGGTAATCTGTTGCATCATCTTGGTCATCTGTTGATTCACTCAATTTTGTATTACTCTTTTGTAATGTTTTTTTTTGTTTTTTTTTGTTCTTCTCTTGTTTGACATCAACTGTATTTCTCTTGTTTATAGATAAAAGAAAGTGAAACTGGATCCACTTTTGCCCAGCCAGCATTAAAGGCTAGAGTAAAGATGGGTTCGGAGGAATAAGCTGCTTGCAGATAGAACCACTTCATATGTGGTAAGTATGTATTACTGATCAAACTATCATAAATTCACTCATCCAGTACAATGATTTTGTGAATGTTTGTTCTTTACCTATTAGGCTTTAATCCTTCAAACAAGATATGGCATTTTATAGTTAAGATTGTTAGGTTCGAACTGGTAAGGCTAAGGGACAAAGACGGTGGTGTCGATACCCCATTACAATTTAATGACGGTTTATGCTCATACTTTTATGTCAAATTTGGGGGAGGGTTCAAGTTTTTGGCGGTAGTGTAAATATCTAATAGTGATTGGACCGATTTTAATGGTTTAATGGACTTGTTGAAAGGCCTCCGAAGCCTCGCACTACAACAAACAATGATGGAACTAATAGATATTTCCCTGGTCCAAATGTATATGGATGGGTTGTTGGAGGAGACTATTATACAGCAAAAGGTGTTTGGGAGAAAACCTGTACGGGAAGGGGGAGGTTGAGAAGGCCATATATCATATCAGTCCTTGTTTAAGTGAAAACACAGTGTGGGAAAGAAAGTGTAGTGAAATTGGCTGATGAAATTAACATAAAAAATAAAAAAACTGGATGAGGTACGAATGTGAAAGTGTATCCAAAAATAAAAATTCATCAGTCGTTGAAGAAAAAGAAGAATGGTCAATAGGACTGGAGCTGGACACTTTGCTTGAGAATGCAACTAATGAGTGTGGCCTAAATGAAAACTCTCACAAAGTGCAGGACCAGAACTCTAAAGAAGCAGTTTCGCGAGCACGGAAGGTGGTAAGATTGTCGGTCTGAATTGAAAACTGAACCAACTACTCCTGCATTAAAAAATATGGGATCAGGTCAATTTCATTGGTGTATAAAAGTCTGAGTTTAGGTTTCTCATGTCAATTTCATTGGTCATATATCAAGATCTAAGATGATATATGGCCTTCTCCACCCCCCTTATATATGGCCTTCTCCACCCCCCTTCGCGCATAGGTATTCTCTCAAGCACCTTCTGCTATATAAAAGTATCCTCCAGCAATCCATCCATATAAATTTGGACTAGGGGAATTTCTATTGGTTCCATCGTTGTTTGCTGCATTGCGAGGCTTCAGAGGCCTTTCAAGAAGTCCATTGTGCCATTAAAACTGGTCCAATCACTATTAGATATTTACATTGCCGCCAAAAACTTAAACCCTTCCCCAAAATTGACACAAAAACATAAGCATAAAACATCATTAAATTGTAACGGGGTATCGACACCACCGTCTTGAAACCCTTCGGCCTTATCAGTTCGCACCTATCAAACTAAACTGTACAATCCAGGATCTTGTTTGAAGGATCATTTTCTAATCGATAAAAAAATGCATTCACAAAATCATTTCACTTTATGTGTGTCTGTCACGGTAGCCTGATCAATAATATACACAACTCGCACACATAAAAATAGGATCCATTGCACATACCTTATTTTTCCTACCCCATTAGGACATGTCATACATTGTTGTTTATTCATCTGCACGTGATGACTATTAAAAAAGAGATGTGAAGAGTCGTGACTTTTTATCTTAACACATTCAAAACAACTGATGAATCAAAATCTCCATCTGTTGCAACTGACGAATCAGCTGTTGGAAGAAATCAAAACATCTCCTCCAACATATGATCCATCTGTCGCAATAGATAATCCATATGTTGCAACAGAAGGTAAATCTGTTGTGACAGACCAGACTGGGTTTTTATTCATCTGCACGCATATGATTACTTCTTGCTAACAATATTTGTTTCAATTTAGTTGTTCGATTTATAAAATCAAGAGAATTTTATTATATTCTTTCAAGATTACCCCTATTATTAAATGACTACATAAAGTATATTATTCACATTTATACTTTCAAAGCATGATTAATAAGGCCAATTTGGTAAAATAATCACCTAATTTATATTTTTATTAATTGGTGTGCCAATCCCATAGGGCTCAACTAATACAAAATGGAGGGACTATTAAAAAGAGGTGAAGAATCGTGACTTTTTATCTAACATATTTGAAACAACTAATGAACTGAATACTCTATCTATTAAAACTGATGAATCAGCTGTTAGAAGATATCAAAAGATCTCCTCCAACATACTATCCATCTGTCGCAATAGATAATACATATATTGCATCAGATGTCGTATCTATTGCATATACAATCTATCTATTGCAACAGATGATAAATCTGTTTTGACATACCATCTGTTGCACATTCAATCCATCTGTTGCAACAAATGCTAAATCTATTGTGACAGATGGACAATCTGTTGCAATAACTCAATAATAACGGCTTTTATCAAGTCTCAAACCATTTTGAAAAGGTGAGAAGTAATTAATGTAAAAGAAAAAGTTGTGACTTTTCACAAAAAATAAAATGTCACTAGTTTGAATGTTATTAATACAATGGAGCTAAACAGTCCTACCTTTTGGCCTGACACGTCCATATTCAATCCTCTATAAATAGGTCCCTCCTTAATTTTCATTCAACTCAACTTTATTTATTTCTTGCATTTTTTCTTTTCGTGTGACATCTTCAACCACTTATCTTCAAATAACATATTCCTTTCTCGTTGAGGTAAGTTTATTTCTGGTGTAAATTTACCTGTTGGTCGTATATGTTGTATTACATTTTAGACTTTTTTTCTTTATATTTGTCAATTCATGCGTGTTCCAAATATAGTTGATCCTTTTCTGGACATTGCTATTCTATGCGACACAGTCGAGAACTTCAGAGGCAGGTTAATGACCTGCAGAGGGAGTTGGTCGCTGTGAGAGCGACGATGTTCAGAGAGATGCGGAGGATGATGAGGGCCCTACTTCTGCGAGTTGATTGGCCGGCTGTCATTAATAATGATGATGATGATAAAAATAATTAGAATATATTTTTTCTTTTAGCGTATGTATTTTAATTTTTTTATATCGGATCTATACCTAATGTATTTTATTTTTTATTTAATGAAAAATTTACTTTTAGTCAGACTTTGGCATTTTAATTTTTATTCAATTTTCATTTTGTCTATTTCTACTAATCTAAACATACATACATGTGAACATATCGACGGTTGGAGGCAAGGAGCTATGTTGAATCCAGTAGCACTAGCAATTTTGGCTTTTGAGTTCTTTCAATAGATGGACCATGTGTTGGAACAGATTGGTCATTTGTGGGGTTTCTATCTACAGATTATCCATCTGTTTCGACAGATTTGTCATCTGTTGGAGGAAAACATTTCATTTGTTTATGCAACTATTGAGAATAATTGTGGTTTGCTATATCATGTAGTTCATGTTTTGCCTTTTTTTATTGATGCACAAGTTATTAAAAAAAGATATTTTATATATCATAAATGATAATATTAGGTTCATAACAATGAGTTAAATATATAAAAGTCCACAATAAACAAACAAACAACAACCCAAGTTTCTGCAATTACAACGATCATGGTGGATTACGATTCGAGCATGTAGTTCTTTTGTGGCCAACACACTTACATATGGAGCACTTGTTTCTTCTTGATGAAAATGATTCTCCAACTCTATGCTTTCTCTTATATGGTTTTCTTCCTAGTTTGATAGTGCTCGGGTCAATATATGAAGGAGGTATTAATCTCTCCATAAGCTCTGCTGGAACAATCCATGATTCTTCGGGAGGTACCAGAGTAATATGCCCACTATATGTCATTTCATATTTTTCCACCGAATAATATTAAGAGGAGTGCTCGTAAACTTCAGGTCCATATTTATGACTGTATTGAGCTCGAAGTGCTGCCATAGCATGTGGATAAGGTATTTTGTCCAAGTCAAAAACTCTACACGTACAAGATCTTATTTGAAGATCAACCGTGGCAGCATCACCATGACCGGTGATACGGAGTTTGTAATATGCTATTTTATGATAGAATAACCTATTCCCCAAACTGATGTTCGTTGATTTTTTTTTTATTTTGAGAATAAATCGGGTTTTTTTTTCTGGGCACTTGAACGGCACACGCCTTTCATTAAAAAACTTGCTATATTTCTCGTTTTTTTTCAAACATAGCCTTGATGGGAAATTCTCTTTCGTCGCCAAATAATGAATTCACCGATTCATCTATGTTTAATGTCATAATATTGTACCTATAGAAAAGAATCACTTAGTACGACATCATACTAAACTTGTAAATCAAACAAGACATAAAATTCATAAGAATGTACCTATTTGCTGGACAGAATGCCCAGCTTCATCTCTCAAAACCGACACGTGTGAGAAATTCTGCTACCTTGGGATTCACATCCGCTATTTGATTGAAATGGTCTAAAAAATCCTCTCTACTATATGCTTTAGCTGCTCTATAAAAAATGGGTGACGACCCTTTCGTTGTGATAGTTGTTTCGAATGTTCTCTCCAATATGCCTGATGCAACAACCAAAGAAAGCTGAAGTGAAGAAAAGTGAACCCATCTTTGGAATACTTGGATGCCTATCCGATACAAAACACAACTCTTCGATATCTTCGACGCAACGTCATAGTTGTTCAAAAAAAATTCATAAGAGGCATCACATTCCTTGTCTGCTACACAAAAAGCGACAGGAAAGATGTGATTCTGCGCATCCTACACCACCGCCGCTAGTAGAACTCTATTATACCTGCTCCTCAAGAAGGTACCGTCAATGGCTATGCCTTTTCTCAAATTTCGAAAACCTTGAATCCAAGCACCATAGGATACAAAAAAGTACTAAAACCTTCTATTTTCATCCAGATGCAATGCCGTCTTACTTTCTGGATTTGTGGACTCAATCATGTAACGTTAAGCATCCAGGGCTTCATACTCATACTCGAGTGTCCCCCTAACCAGGTCCTTGGCAATCCTCATGGCCGTATATACCTTCCAATATTCACCAAGGACCTTTGTCGTGGCGTGAGGATTTTGGCCCAAGATGTGCTCCGAACCACATGTGTGATGCTTTTTATGTTTATGAATGACGAATCTGTCAGAACTTGCGTACTTCACCGTTCTCAACCACCACTTGCAATTCAAATTAGCACATTTGATGCAAAAGACACTGCTCGAATTAATCACCTTCTTTATTCTGAAATTTTTTCAAGCAGAAATAAACAAAGTGTTAGATAGTTCATTCTTGTCCTTGAATGACATTCTAATAAAAAAGCCGGTCCCGTCGTCTTGAATATTTCCAAACTGTGTCGATTGAGAAGAACTGCATATAATATTGGTGGCATCAACGGGCGTAAGTGTTTGATCATCATCTGGAATATTCATGTCTAGATCATCCAACCTATCATCAAAGAAGTCTTCTTATTCTTCTTCTTCTACATTCTGGCTCTCATTCTCTCTCGTCTTTTCAACCATGTACACCCTTAACACCGGCCTGGTTGAATCACTTAGATAAGCATGCAATCGAACCTGATTGGTTATCTTGAAAGGCAGTACTCTCTGATTTTGAAAGGATTTGTGCATGAAGCTGATGGCGAGTTCTTCCGGTTGATAATTTAGTCCACAAATATACCAAAAACTCTACCACGACAGCTTAAGTAGGTTGGAACAAATTACCTTCTTAGTGGAAAAATTACACATAGCAATTCAAATAAAACTTATAAGAATTACTTTATTGAATTAAGAGATAATGTAAGATGTCCAAACCTTCTGCTCAACCACACTATTACTGAAACGATCCACATCATTAGCTGCTAATCAAATAGGAAACATACATTACAATCAGTTAATAACTGATCTTTTTCTACTTCACCAAGCTTCCAAAATTGCATATGATCAGCAAATCTTCATGCATATTAGTAATTTTTTAACGACATAGAACAATTAATGGAACTATATGCCAGGTCGCACTAATAAATTAGCAGAAAATGAAGATCTACTCACTGCATTAAACATCACACAAGAGTGCACGTCACATAAATTTCTCAATTTTGGTTAGGTTATTGATTTATTTTTAAAGCACGTCTCCAGTTGTCAATTCAAATGCCACAGTTTCATACTTCTCAAGCTCTACAAAAAAGAATTGCAAAATTATGATTAGTTTGTAAAATGCTGAGAGTAAAAAAATAATAGTAACAACAATAAGGAAATTCAACTGACCTTCATGAAGGATTTTTTGGGTTTTCCTCTGGTTCAAGAAGTTATAAGCATCATCTATGAAGATTCGTTGACTAAAGGCGTAACAAATTTGTCTTCATCTTCATAAACTACAAGCAACAAATGTGATATTAAAAGCTTTTGCATAATTTTAAAAAAGAAACACATACCTCTATATTAAAAGCTTTTGCATAATTTTAAAAAAGAAACACATACCTCTTCGGATCTTTCACCGTCTTTAATTTCTGGTAACAAAATTAAATCCCTTTCCATGTACCAAAAATTTTATCACCAAGAAAATCAACACAAACTCACAGGCATAACAAACCCCAAAATCAAATAGCATATGAAGAATCTAAAATCAAAAATTTTGCCACAAAGAAATTTAGCACAACTCACATTCATAATAAACCCCAAAATGTAAAAGAAAATGAAGAAATCTAAAATCAAGTAAAAGCTAATGGGTCAGAAAGATGAAGAAACAAATGAAAAAAGCTTAAACTGAACAATCATGGAGAATTTGAACCTCGAAAAGGGATTATTACTTGGTCTTATTTGTTGTACTATGATGAATTGTTGTTGCGCTGATCTTTATGATGCAGAGAAAATGCCAGATTGGAATGCATAACAGAGAGAGTGGAAAATATACCAAAGAAAGTAAGAATTATGTGGATGTCTCTTAGCGTAAGTTGAATGACAGGTTGCACTATAAATTTGTGAAAAGTCATATTTATCCTTAGCTCTAAAATTTGTTGACATTTTTACCCATGTCGAAACCAGCTCTTATATAATATAGAAATTTTCAGTCAACTTAATTTCTTGTTTTTTTATGTTTTCTTTTCTATTTATATTTTGCGGATTATTAATTTTTGTACAAATTAGCACTCTCATTTTTTACTTTATTCATTAGTATCTTAATATTTTTTATTTGAAGTAAAACTTATTCCAGAAATTATGAAATCATGGAATGCACAAATGATGTGAGTTTCTCAATGAAAACTTTTTCCTAATTATTTTTTTCGATTTTGTTTTCCCTTTTTATGTTACGTATAATTTTAGTTTTTTCTAACTCTAGTTTAAGACTCTTTTGTGATATGTATTTTTTTCTCCTTTAATATTCTCATTATTTTAGATTTGAATATTTTGTCTTAATCAAAAAAATTTATGTAAAATACACTTTATTTTGAAACATATATTTTTGGAGATAGTTTTCGATTGCGTTTGATAACTTTATTAAGTTGTAAGAATAGGGAAAAATATAAGTTTTGATTGAAACGAGTAATATGATGAAATGAAAATAGAATAAAAGAAAATAATTTTTCACTAGGGTTTGTTAAAGGAAATAGTTGAGCTACATTTTAAATGGATTAAATCAGAGTTGGTCAATAAATGTATTGGATTAAAACTTATGAATGTCTGTGAGTGAGTGGATTTTTTAATCGTTTATATGTTTTTAATGGGCTCTCCTTTATAACAAATAAGAGATTTGCTAAAAGAATTATTTTATGTTTGTTTTATAAGAAGGTACTCTTTTTTAATGTGCGTCGTATAAATCAAGCCGTCAGAACTTAAAATCGTTCTTCATATATTTTTTTTTAGTGTATTTTGTTCATATGAAATCAAACTTTAAATACTTTTAAATTCATTTATCATGATTATTAAATACTTAATATTAATAAAGTGGAAAAGGTCATTTATTGAGGAACTTTGCGTCTTACCCCCCACCCCCCCTCCTCCAATTTGTTTTTTTAATCTGTTTTCTTAAAGATATTTTTTATAAATTATTTTAAATTTCAACTTTTCACATAATATGTTCAAACAAGAATTAAAGATCGTTTTGGTACATCCTATACATATCCCCTCATTTATGGGAAAAGGACATGGGCTAGCCACTTTTAAAAAAAATGGCCCATAATTGAAAAGGCGGACACCTTAGGCCAGTCGACCCAATTTAATATCTTTTTTTAGCCATTTGACCCAATTGGGCACATGCAGTCTGTATATTCAATTGATACACTTTTATAACAAATTGATACACTTTTATATTATATTGATACACTCTTTTTTAAAAAAAAAAAAAAAAAATCTATGCAAGCACATACAGTCCTTATACCCAATTGATACTCTTTTATACCACATTAATACACTTTTATACTACGTTGATACACTTGCAGTTTCCATATACTCAATTGATACCCTCTTATACTAGATTGATAGATTTTTAGAATGCATGTAGAAACTATATAGAGTCGTATAAAATATGTATCTAAATAATAATTGTAGTTAAAAATTGTATAGAATGTGTATAAAAATTGTATAGAATGTTGTAACTAAGCCAAGGACAATCAGGGGCGTTTTTGCTACTGCTTATTTTCAAGATAAGAAGTATATGGAACACAATACGTGTTTGTTATTGGTCTGCGATGCTTGGTCCAGAAAAGAAGTTGGCTTGCTTGTTTGGCCATGACCGTCTCTGTGCTCGAGAGATCAAAATACGCTCCACGAAGTTGCTTCTTTTTTTTTTTTTTTCCTTTTCTAATTATAATAGAACCAGGGGTGGACATTTGGTATTCGGTTCGATATTTTCAAAGTTCGGATTCGATAATTCGGTAATTGGCGTTTGAGAGTAGATACCATATACCATACTTTTAAACATCGATTCGATAATTCGGTTCGATACGGTATTTGGTAATACCAAACTAAATTTGAAGATGTGCATACTATGTTTAAACTTCAACAAGTATATTTAATAAAAATATATCTATTCTTTTTTGTGCTTTTCATGAATATATTACCAAGGTTCAAGAGATTCTTTGGTATGATTAATATATTATCAATTTGGTTAGTTAGACATGTCGTATTTTATATATATATATCAAATAACTCGATATTCGGTAAATATTGAATACCAAATGGTATTAATATGTTGCACCAAATCGAATCCCGAACTCCAAAATATCATATCAAATATCGAATTATTGATACCAATTATCAAGTTTTTGGTTCGGTAATTCGGTTTTTGGTATTTTTATGCCCCGCCCTAAATAGTATCTCAATGCTCTTGCAGCCTGTGTGTGTTTGAGCAAACGAGACTTTTGTAAATGCAAAGTTTCTGGTGTAACTTTGTTAAGGATTGCGCTCATGTGCTTCTATGTTGTTTGTGTTTTCCATCTATGCTGGTCATTTTGGTCTTCAATGTGGATTCATTTGAAGCTTAGACTTTCACTGTTTCGTGAGTTAGTGAAATAATCTAATGTAATCAAAACAGAACTACGATTTCATATTTGTGTAGGGAACGATTGAATGCAATGACTCGTATCAGCTTTACTGCAGATCTACATTGTGACCATAGTCTTCATGCTGTAGCAAATGTTGTGATTTTGGAAGCAATCTCTGCATGGAATTTGATTAATTTTGAATGACTACGAATTAAAGAACGGATAGGATAGGATTGTGCGCGCTGGGCCCTTCGGGTCTCATATTTTGGCCAAGTTTTCCGTACCTCCGTCCCTTATGTTACGCGGCCGTAATATTTTGTGACATTCTACGGCGGTTACGCCAGAATCAGGGGCGGACCCACATATATAGGTGAGGGTGCACGTGCACCCGTTAACGTCGAAAAAATTGTGTATATATATGTGTATATACCTTGAGAAATTGGGATATAGCTAATAGTACACCCTTAGATGAATGGTAGTGCACCTTGGTGCGCTGGTTGAAGCTTGCGCTTCTATCCATGCAACCAGGGATCGATATTCGAATCCACAACCAGTCCGTAAGGTAAATCTTCCTTGACCATTGAGCTACCACAACTAATTGTTCAAAAAAGTTAAAAGTAAACTTCATATTAGAAAGTAGAGTTATTAGCTTAAAACTCTTATTTGTTCTATATATTTATTTTTTCAGTATTGTTCATGTCTTTGGCGGCCAATTGAATATGATAATATCCCTTAATCGACACCAAAAGCTTTTCTAATGTCTTAAGATAATATTGGTGCACCAAAATATTATCAAAAGCAATAAGCATAAAAAAGCTTCAACGTCTATTGTGTTTAAGCAAAAAGTACAAATAAAACATGAGATTTAATAGAAAAAGGCATAAAGGTAGAAAAGATATAAATATATGTCTAGTCCAAGACTAATAATATAAGAATGAATGACAAATATATGAACAAGAAATTTTTTTTTTTTGTTAAAGTGAAATATCAATTATTTACTAGTGTTCTCTTCAGAAAACCTCATTGACAAGGGAAAGTATGTATTAGAAATTAGAATCTAAGCTGCACATTAAGCTAAGCGAGCGCTCAATACATTTTAAGTCTTATTTCGAGGCTTATACGCGTCTTTGACAACACTGGTGCACCAAAATAAGTCATACGCGTCTTTGACAACACTGGTGCACCAAAATAAGTCATACGCGTCTTTGACAACACTGGTGCACCAAAATAAGTCATTTTTTGAACCAATTCACCAAAATAATATGTTTTTTCAAAATTTTACAAAACTAGTATAAACACACTTCCCAGTAGCGTATTACTTTATTATTTTATTAAAAAATGCAAGAGTAAAAACCGACGGTGTTTGACTTTTAACGGACCATAAAACGTTACTTATAATAACGTGTTATAAGTAATTCGTTACTATGAGTAATGTTTTCCAACCAAATAAAAATCAAACCCCTAATTATTTTAGGGGCAACCATTGCCCTAATTCTGAAAAGAAAAGAAAATTCTCTCGTCTCTTTGCCACTGCCCTAATTCGAAGAAGAAGAAAAATTTGTTGTGTGTCTTTCGACGCCTCTAGCTACTCCATCTCGTCTCTTTCGACGCCTCTGGCTACTCCATCATCTAAGTAATTGTTGGTTTAGCTGTGTTTCGGATTGCAGAAGCCTAGGTTCAACGTCATAGAAAGGGTGTTTTTGGTACGAATTTACTCTCTATTTTTCTAGACTCAACTTGACTCTTTATTTTAAACTTTTGTATTTCTCAAATTTTACTCAACTATGCTCTAAATTATGATTTCGGAACAAATGGATTTAATTCTTTTCAATTTTGGGATATTTTTTAAAGGAGAAAGGATATTTGTAGACTTTGCTCATACTTAAGAGAACAATTTTTTTCCTTTTTATGGCTGATTAATATGTTCATTATAATGAACATATTCACTTATGTATAGGTACTTTTATATGGCTGGTAGTAGTTCATACAAGCTGGATCCTGGGCCACTTGAACCATCTATATTAACTCAACAACTTACTCATAGGTCACGGGATATATGGGATGGAAGTGCTGATATGATTCTTAATACGAGAAAGAGTGATGGAAGTTTTTGGAAGCTCGTAGAAAAATATCCTATCCATCTATGAGTTTTAGAAGTGATTAAATTATCTGGATTGTATGGTGTTTATAGATGTAATAGGCCTGCTATCGATCGTAGTTTGATCACTTCATTAGTTGAGCATTGGCGTCCTAAACACATACTTTCCACTTTAGAACAGGTGAAGAAAATATCACCTTGCAAGATATCGAGGTGTTGTATGGATTACCCGTGAATGGTGCTTCAGTACTTGGTATTGAGACGACGAGAACTATTGGTGATAGCAAAATATTTGTCAAAGATTATTAGGTTTTGTTCCATCTCTCCGGGACTTTAGCAGTAGTTTCCTCAAGGTCTATACTCTTAAAGCACACATGCTAAGTGAGCCACAATTGTCAGACATGGCAACTCAAGAAATAGTCAATCAGAAGGCTAGGTGTTACATGTTCTAGATGATTGCGGATACGATGATGGCAGATACATCTGGTTCTTATTTGAAGATTATGTACCTGCCTATGCTCGAGGACGTCAATGCAATTGGGTCTTATAGTTGGGGTAGTGCAACTTTAGAGTACTTGTATCGTTTATTTTGTAAAGCCTCACAGAGTATCCAAAATGAGATAGCCGGATTTCTACCACTACTTCAGGTATATCTAATAATTCTAATAATTGCACAAATTATTTATTTCATTTAGTTTATCTGGGAACCATATACGGATGATTTAATTGAGAGTCTTCCTGACTATTGTTGCACTGGACGAGATATGTGGCGTGTTAGAGTTCCAATCTTCTGTTGGGATGTGGTAGAGGTTCACTTGCCTGATAGAGTAATGAGGCAATTTGGATTGCAACAGGTGATTCCAACTCCATTTCTATTTGATTCCACCCACTTTCGTCATGATCGTCGGGGAAGGCCAAATACAAACTGGGAGTTAGAACATGCACAATGGTTACCTTTTTGGAACGAGCGAGAACAATATATCTGTAATGCACTAGTCAATCATGCGCCACTTCGGTATGACGACCCCTACCTTATTTGGTTTAGACGTATTACGCGTCTTCTCATTGGTAATCCTAATCCCCGTCCTCAATGACAACAAGGTTATGTGCCTAATTCAACTGCATATGAAACAATGGTAAGTAGAACTTTGCTTTTCTGATTTTTCTTTATCTAATATATGTTAATAATAATTAGAACCTCCAAAGTAGGAACTTAGCTTTTCTTGAATCTTTTTAATGCTTGTACAGTTAAATGATTTTTACTTTAATTCATAGGCGCGTCATATTCATTCGATGGTTGATAAAGCTAAATCACTTGGAGATACGCCATCGTATGAGGACTTATACATGTTTAGAAAGATGGTGCTGGATCAAAGTTCTGATTGTTTGAGATATATCAGGATTCATGTATCAGCCGATTATAGAAGAGATGAGGTGCAACCTGATCAGTTACGTCCCACTATTCGTAGGTGAGGAAAATGCGGTGTTGCTGGAAGAAGAGAATGTACTATTGCGAGAGACCAAGTGCCTGTTAAAATGAATGAAATGGATGAAGCAACGCAAAATGCACAAATAAGTTCAGAAGATGATTAAGCAACAACTAATCATGATTTTGGTTCCACTTCAATGGGTTGTATTCAGGAATTCACTCAGGCATCAGGTATGATATATCAACATACAGAGATTGTGCCATACATGACTCCACAGACTCCACAGACTCCACAAATATCAAGGTATCCAAGTCTTTCATCACTTGATAATATATTTGGTAGTTATCAGCCTCAATATTTTGAGAATGACCCAAACTTCACGTCATCGCCTGTGCCAATGTCTATTGATATCCCTGATGCCACTAATAATTTGGAGAACCTGAACACTGAGATAGAAGATAATGAGTTGGATGATGCCAACAAAGAAAGAGATACGACTATTCAGCATGATGAACTATCAAAGAAAGAGAAGCGTACAATTATTGCTAAGCTTTGTGGGACTGGTATTTTTTCGTGATTATATTTTTTTTTCAACTTAACTGCACTTTTTTAGCTGAACAGTTGAAAATCGACCTTTGCTTGACAGGGAGTCACTATGCTTACCAGCACGCCGAAAAGAAAAAAGCCAAACAGAAAAAAAGCAAAACAAAAAAAGGCAAAGAGTAATGGAGTTATGTTGGACTCTTCCTTCTTCCATTCCCTTGAACGTGGTCTAGTCATAACTTGGTAATACATGAATACCTGTTCTCTCTATAAGTTATTTTGCTTTCTTATTTTAAGTTTACTTTTCATTGTGCTTAGTTGTTAAGTTGTTAGTAGCTTTTTTTATAGCATTTGTTGTCCTTTGTAAGGTTTTTGGTTTCTATTCTTTGGTGGTGTACGCGATTTGGTTTAACTTAATAAACTAATCTTGAGTTGTGGTGTATGCGAGTTGTTAGTTCACTTTTCATTGTCCTTTTTAAGGTTTAGATTGTCTTTGAGCTGTCATTGCATCTGACTCTTTCCTTTTTCTTTCTTTTTTTCTGTTAGTATCTTGTTTTAAGTAAAAAACTAGCAGCAGACATTTACGGGTGAATGTGTGCAGAAATATGCTTAATTCTTTCTTCCTGTGACGCTGTTTCGCTTCTCTTTTTGTCTCTGAGAATCTGCCATAGTGCCACATATTTGTGGTTTGTTTCTCATTTTCTTAGAAAGATTTGATTTTTTATTCATTTTTAGCCAATGGTGTACTCTTATTAAAATTTTGGCTTTGTGAGGTTGTGCCAAAAGTGTCTGTTTTGCTGATTGTTGGAAGGTAGAACAACTTTTTGAGTAAAAAATATTGGTAAAGTTCTGAAAAAGGGGAGATTTTGGAGTTGTTGGAAGGTTTTGTTTCTCTCTTTTTCATTCTGAGATTGGCAGTTGAAGTCTTATCTACAAATGGGAATAGGCATTCTTGGGTCTTTTCTAGTTTTGACACTGTTCTTTAGGCCTTTGCGTTGTCAATAATCAAACACTGATGGCAGTGTATCATACTCTTCTTCCTCGTTGTTGTATTCCTGCCTGGTTGTTATTACACTATTGTAGAACTGTTGCTGTTGTAGACACAAGGTTCTGCTATGGAAAATTCACAGGAAGTTATATTAACTCGTTAGTCGTTCATAAGGTGATATAACCAAATTATGTTTCTCTGCATTTCAGTTTAGGACAGTCTGCAGGAGACGTTCTTCGTAGATGATCCAACCCATTGTTTCAATGCTGCTACATTATTGAAGGTGTTGGCTTGACTCAAGGACTGAGAGTTGGAACGGTGTGGATTAACTATTATGATGTATTTTATACTATGATTCCTACTACTAGTTGTATGTTTTTCGAGTTTAAAGTACCTCTCATTCCTCCGTACGTTGTTAGGCGCATCAACCCAATTTGTGTCGTAAGGGGTTGGGTGGGGATAATTATTGCATTGGAGCTTAGAGGTTTTGTAGGTCTGTACGTATATTGTTCTCTTTTGTGTGGAGTGCTGTGCATTTTTTGTGCTCTCATGCTACTCAGGCCTATGGCTACTGATATGGGTTGCGCTCTCTATTGGTTTGTCCGTGTCACAGGGTCGCCCTGGTGTCTTGACGTGGATTGCTTTAGTGTTTTGTATCCTGCTTGTGGCTGTCAGGGTATATTTGGAGAGTAGAGCAGTTGTTGCTGCTGAGGTGGCTGTGGCAGAGGGACAGGAGCTTCCTGATATTGCTAGGCACCCACCGGATCCCTGAGAGTTCTTTTTTGAAAATCCAGCAACAATAGGATAGTGATGATGATGAGTATTTTTGTATCTGTTGTATGCATGTTTATTATTTCAAAATTTTGTTACTTATTTTAGTCTATGGTATCTACATACCCTCATTGTTAGGTTCAAAGAATTTAAGGGGTTGGTTATGTTTATCAATTATCATGTCGTGACTCCCTTTTTTTCTAGCTATTTCTCGCACATGAGGGTTTATATGTTATTGTGATCTTCATGAAAAAGCTTCACAGTTCATATTGTTTCAAATACTTTTTATATGGTTCTTCAAATTTGTAGTGCTAGTTTTAACTTTCTTTTGTTATTGTTAATAGTGCTCTGGAATGTGTCAAATTTGATGTTATGGTTCAGCAGTCCATGGTCTATCGGAAATGGTTGCGGGCGTTTTGGGAGAAGGGCTAGAAATGGTTTAAGGGATAAAATTTGATGTTGTGGTTCAGCTGCTAGCTAGAAATGCAAGTGTTTTACCAGTATTTGTTTGGTGTCCTAAGGAAGAAGGGCAATTTTACCCCAGTAGAGTTTCAAAATGGTAGTTAGGTGAATGTCTGAGCTTATTCTCATAGTTCAGGATACATTCGAACCGTATAAAGATTCATTCTTTAGGGCCTCTACAACAATTTCTGCCCATAAAAGAATCAGTTTTGCCTCTACAATTTTTGACTCACAGAAGTGCGTTCTTTGGTGCCATGGTTAAAGAATGGATCGCTCTAAAGCGTAGAACTCGATACGTTTCTCACGAAATCTTTACGAAGAAAATTTTCCGGGGTATTACAGAAACTATGTTTAAGAGTACCCACTTAAGTTTGATTATGAGTTGGACATCGGCGCCTATCATGTCCAGTCTGTCTACACAACCCACAAGCTCGCCCATATACTGCAGGACCACGATCCATCTCATTAGGTACTCTAGTTGTCCTTTGTCGATTAGGACGATGATAGAATTCATTACTTCTCATTACTTCAACATATATCTCGAAATCATTCAAAATAAAAATATGAAATTTACAATTATAGATATCAAGACATCTCATGTCTCAAATGTATATTCAATAATTCAAATCGTCATTGGGAAGCATAAAGCTTGACACATATCTCAAAATATTATTCCAAAATACTATCTCGACATACGTCCCAAAATCATTCAAAATACCACCTCGTGGTAAAAGTGTGTAATTCGCAATGATAATTATTAAATCATATCATGAAAACATTGAGATAATCATATAAATCAAAGTTTATTCATTCAATCATTGGTGGACTATTTTGATAGGCTGTAGTAGATCAACCATAACGTTTTACTCCAACATCCAAATTGGATGAAACCAATTTTATTAGAAATAGGACTCTTAGATCTTTCCGTTGATATATAGTAGCTCACCCAGATCATTATGTACAAGGAGTTATGGTCGTTTGAAGTTGACCCAAAAATTTTCTTTTGATAGGCTGAACTAGATTGACTATAACTTTTTTCTCCGATAGTCAAATTGGATGAAACCAATTTCATTAGAAAGAGGACTCGCAGAGCTTTCCTTTGATATATAGTATATTACCCAGATCATTATGTACAAGGAGTTATGATCATTTGAAGTTGACCCTGAAATTCACTTGGCTGCAGTAATTTTAATTTCCTGCACGTTTTACTGTTCACAGTTCGATCGGAATGATCGCAGTTCGATCGGAATGGTCGTAACTCATTGCTCGAGTGTCCGTTTTTGATGATATACATATTTTTGAAAATCTTATTCAATACTCTACGCAATGGTAGGTCAACGTCTTAGAAATACTACACAGAAAATTTATGGATCGCTCTAAAGTGTAGAACTCGATACGTTTCTCGCGAAATCTTTACGAAGAAAATTTTCCGGGGTATTACAGAAACTATGTTTAATCTTGAGCTTGGTAGGGCTCTTATGTTGCCAAAATTTATAGGATATTTATAAGATGAAACATAATACTCACAGATGACATTTGAAAGATAGAAAAAAGTTGCAAACTCTATCGGAAATCATTTCACAAAAAACACCAACAACTCTTATGTCTTAAGTACTAATGCTACAAATGCTAGCTGGAATGTTGGTACAAGATTTCTACTCAATTAATTCATGAAACAATTATTAGACTTAGAAATAATCCACAAAACAGAATTCATTAGACTTAAAACGGTTAGAAATTTTAAGAGTACCCCCTTAAGTTTGATTACGAGTTGGACATCGGCGCCTATCATGTCCTGTCTGTCTACACAACCCAAAAGCTCGCCCATATACTGCAGGACCACGATCCATCTCATTAGGTACTCTATTTGTCCTTTGTCAATTAGGACGACGATAGAATTCATTACTTCTCATTATAAAACTTGGAGATGGCCAATATGCCTCGTGCCCAACCGGTGAGAATGACCCGGAATATGTAGCAACATAATTCTCTGTTGTGAAATGCTAGCTAACAAAATTTCTAGCTAGCCCTCCCATTCTTTCAGTAACCTTCATGACATGTGAACACGGAAAGTGCAAATTAGCCCATTTTCCACAATCACATTCTTTATCATTTAGTGAAACACGATGAGGATTACCACCAGTACCATCAACTTGAATAGATCTAACCTCATATGTCCCAGTGGATGTATTCCAATAAAAAACAAAGTGTCTTTTTGAACTTTCGTAGTTCTTCTCCCACTTTACTTTGAACCTGCTTGTCCATAATTCCTTTTGCTCTACAAGTTGGTGCGCTGTTTGAGATCTATGGGTATACCGTTCAACTATTTGATTCAATGAAAGTCTCACCATGGCAGTGACAGGAAATCCTCGAGCTTTCTTTAGAAGACCGTTGAAAGACTCTGAAAAATTTGTTGTCAACACTCCCCATCTTTTTCCATCATCATGGCTAATCGTCCATTTGTCCAATGGAAATTGCATGAGATATTCATATGCTTCTTCATTTTTTTCCCTGATTTCCCACATAAAAGCTTCGAACTTCCATACTTGATGAGCCGATGCAACATTCCACATCAGATCACTGAGATTCCTGTTTGGAAAATAAGATTGAAAGTTACTCTTAAGATGTCTTACGCAAAATCAATGAAAGGCCCGAGGCTTCTGAAATTGCCACAACTCCGATAAACTAGCTAAGATTCCTTTTGCCCTATCAGAGATAATGCATACATCTTCTCTATCCTTTATTGCATGTGCGCTTAGTTTTCTAAAAAATCATTTTCATGCCTCTTTCGATTCTCTGTCAACAATAGCAAATTCTAGAGAAAGAATGTTATCATTTCCATTAATTCCAACAGCAATTAATAATTTTATCTCATATTTACGATACAAATGGGTTCCATCTACTGAAATAACTGGACGACAAGTTCGGAATCCATCAATGCATAGTTTAAAAGCCTAAAATACAAATTTAAACTTTTTTACCTCTAACGAACTCATTAACTCTTCGTGTTTCCATTCTACAATTATTCCATGGTTAAAGTGTTGAAAAGCTGCAAAAAACTTAGGAAGCTCACTAAATGATTTCTGAAAATCACCATACACCAATTTAAATGCTCGTTGACGTCCAAACCACGCTTTCCTATATGTTACTTGATGACCAAATATCTCATGAACCTTAGAAATGACATCTACTACCAACAATTTGGGATTCTTACGTATTTGATTTAGGAACAAAGATGCAATTAAATTGGTATCTAGGTTAGCGTGACCTGTAGTAAGCCCTTCATTCTCATATCTATGATTATCAAAATACTTTCCTATCTTCCAAAGGCTACCTCCAACCTTTCGGCCTCGAAGAAACCATCGACAACCTAATGATTCGTGAAACCTGCACTGACAATCCATACTTTCTTGCTTGATGTTACAACTATGAATTCTTTATTTTTGCACAAAGTCTAAATTGTCACAGCCCGTTTCAATCTATCTTTGCTGCTAAAACACATTCCTTTTTTTTTAATCTTTTTTGCCATTGTCAGACCAAACAGAACAACAATTCATCTGAGATTCACGGGTAGAGA
>NW_025880059.1:0-1287 GCF_002878395.1 Capsicum annuum
CCTAACAAATTGCCTAAGGCTACTGGAATGGTTATGCCATAAGTTGTGCGACGCACAACCTAACTTATGCCATAAGTTGTGCGACGTATAACCTAACTTATGCCATAAGTTGTGTGACGCACAACCTAGCTTATGTGATAAGTTATGCACCGCATATCCTATGACCTAAATGATGTAAACACCCCATTTTTTGAGTTATTTTAAGGGCAAAATGGGTGTTTAGCACCCCTATATAGGCCTATAACATGGGATTTATCCCAATTCAATCAAAATATAGTCACTTCTCTAAAAATTCTCTCAAGAACAAGTTAGGGTTCTCAATTAGGGATTCAAATTCAAGAAAATTCCATCGTAAATCTTTGTGGAATCAAGAACTAAGGTATGCATAGTGTTGATTTATGGATTCCTTTCATCCATAAAGCTCAAGAACCCTATTTCAAATTATAAATCATGATTTTTATGTTGTGGGTTATTTGTAACCATGTTTATCTTGTTGTATGATTCCAAGTTGGGGTCTTTATGTGTTTTTCATGAAACTAAATTAGCATGGAACTTGAAATCCATGAATTGAGTTGTTTATGATGTATGATGTGATGATTACACCTATGCCCTAAGTTGTGCATATAAGGTGTTTGATAAAATACCTAAAAGGATAGAGATTGTGTATTATAGCTCAATTGTGATCCATATGATAAGTGCATGTTTTACCTTTATATTCAAATGACTCCCATGCTATTAATGTGCAATGTAGATGTTTATTGGAATGCTCATGATGTTAGAGTATGAAATTATGACATTGAGTATTTGCATTCCTACCATGTACAAGATTATGATAACCATGTACGTCATGAAATCCCCAACTTATTGTATTATGGATTGTTGATATTGGTCATATATTTAAGAATGTCATGCCTTGTCTGTTTCCTTCTATCGAGTCCTGGGGGTACTTGTACTCGACAATTTAGGTGTGTGCTTAGAGACAGTGTCATTTTTTCACTATATCCTCAGTCAATCCATGTTCAGTAGAAATCAGTCAGTCATGTGACTCAGGAAAACTCAATAAACTCAGTAATCCCAAAATCTCAGAAAGCTTAGAAATTCAGTAATCTTAGTAGTATTCCATCAGTCAACGAAACTCAATGAACTTAGTCAAGTTCAATTTAGTTAATCATGTTCAGTATATATTCAAATGGGAGTAGGATTTAGCACCGAGTGAACCCAAGGATGGGGGTACACACTGACAGTTGAGGGTGTGATCCTTAAAAGCAATCCCTGCATTCTAGAACT
>NW_025880059.1:4287-4784 GCF_002878395.1 Capsicum annuum
TCTTCTTCCTAAATTAGAGAATACTATTTTTATTTTTAATCCTTCATAATTTTCATATGTTTTTTCATCTTTTATAAATTTTTCTTTGTTCGTTTTATTTAAATGTATATAGGTTATTTTGATATATATATTCTAGACTATCTATTGTTGATTCTAAATTTGATATTTCTTCCTTTTATGCATTTATTGAATTTTTACTAACTCTGACAATTATGTTATATTGTAGTCTTTTTATTCTTATTTTTAATTCTTTATATTTTTCAGATATTATTTTTTTAATTCTTTATATTGTTGTGGTTTTTGTACGTTATTCATCTAAACAATATTTATAATATTTTGGTAGATATCTAGATCTAATTTTATTATAATTAATAAATTAATCAAAAAAGTCCAAATATATACTGCTTCCGTAAATTTAAACAACATAGACTCTAATACCAATTGTAGGGGGTGCGGATAACTTGGATAACTTTAATAGATCTATTAATTGTAGGGGG
>NW_025880060.1:0-1074 GCF_002878395.1 Capsicum annuum
GGTGGTAGTTAAGGTTATAAGGTTGTTTACTAATATAAGGTTGTTTACTTAACGGTGGTCGTTAAGTTTTACGTATAGATTAGGCTTTAATCGGTGGCCATATAGATTAGCAGGTTGGTCTTGCAAATAAAACTATAACCTTTATGCAACAGGAAGAGAATACACATGGTCTCAACAAATTTTCAAATGTAAGATCTAGCACTTTCAACTCCAGAAACAAAGTGGAAAACAAAATAGTGGTATCCCGGGGTCTTCTCCTCGTCTAAGAGCACGTTCAATTTCAGAGTCACCATTGTGATTGCGAAACCAATCCTGAAAATAATGATAAATGTTATGTCTAAAGAATTAAAGAAATCCAAACAACAAAATTTCTTATAAGACAAAAGATTTTACCCTCAGGCGACCAACAAAAATATGAATGACAGAAGCACCAGCTTGAGCAGCAGCAGCAACGTGACAAAAGCTAAGAAGTCTAGACAAAAGTTTCTAATAGACTTAGGTTAGAAAAGGAAATTCCAAGCATTCACCTGCAAGATATATTGCATTTGGACTTTGAATGGAAGTGGAAGTGCCAACGTTTGGATTGCTTTTACTGCTGTTCTTAGCTTTGGATCTAGTGGCACCTCCAAATGAAAAAGTGTTAGTGCCTGTTGACCCCGTTAGAGAAAAAAGTTACAAAGGACATAGGGTGACGTAAGGAACCTCTGGTGTGACTTGTAGGGGATTGAATTTCGCTTTCATAAATAGCTGAATCAGTTACCTCACTGGAGGCATGAGAATTTGATTTCGACTCAGCACATGCTGGTTCTGCAGGGGAACATTCTGTTTCCACTTCCGTTGATGGATCAGTGACTTTAGAATCTGTTACATGATCTAGAAAATGAAGTTACAGAACATTCAAGAGAACCAAATAATGCATTGTTGTCCTCCCCTTCCCATCATAGATCATCAGAAATGCAGCAGATACAACAATCTGCACCATGTTTGCACATTGACTTTGTAAGTTTTCTCAATCCATTTTGCCTCGAGCCTCTTTATATATTTCCAGCTCTCTTGCCAAATGACTTGAGAGCC
>NW_025880061.1:0-5351 GCF_002878395.1 Capsicum annuum
ATAAGGATTAAATCAAAAGAGAAAGATACCTTTGACATCTCAGGATTCGTAGGAAAGAGGTGGGGATATTTGGCGCGCATATCCACTTCGGCTTCCCAAGTAGCACTCTCCATGGATTGATTTCACCAAAGCACTTTAACCAAAGGAACTTCCTTGTTTCTTAGCCTACGAACTTGAAAGTCAAAAACCTCAACCAGAATCTCTTCATATGAAAGACTATCTTGAATACCCGAGCTTTCCGAAGGATCAATCACAATAAAATCACCAATAGACTTCTTAAGCATAGAAACATGGAAAACCAAATGGACGTTAGATAACTCCGCGGGCAATTCAACCTTATACGCTACCTTCCCAATGCGATCCACAATCTTATAGGGACCAATGTAACGGGGACTTAGTTTTCCTTTCTTCCCAAATCTCTTCACCCCTTTCATGGGTGAAACTTTCAAGTACACTAAATCACCAACATCAAATTCAAGGTCTTTCCTCCTTACATCTACGTATGATTTTTGATGACTTTGGGCGGTTTTCAACTTTTCCCGAATTAACTTAACCTTCTCCATGGCCTCGAACACCGCATCCAGTCCAATAGCGGCAGCCTCACCATTTTCCAACCAACCAATGGGTGATCTACACCTTCTTCCATACAAAGCTTCAAACGGGGCCATTCCAATAGTAGCATGAAAACTATTATTGTAAGCAAACTCGATTAATGCTAAGTGCTCATCCCAACTACCTTTAAAATCAAGCACACAAACCCTCAAAAAATCTTCTAAAGTCTAAATGGTCCGCTCGGCCTGACCATCTGTTTGCGGATGGAAAGCAGAACTTAAATGAATTTGGGACCGAGACCCTTCTGGAAAGATTTCCAAAACTGAGAGGTAAACTGAGTATCTTTGTCAGAAATAATAGCCAAAGGGATTCCATGAAGTCTGACGAGTTCCTGAATATAAATTCTAGCATAATCTTTAGCTGTATACAATGAATGCACAGGCAAGAAATAAGTTGATTTCGTTAGCCGATCTACGACAACCCAAATCAAATCATGATGGCGACAAGAAGGAGGCAAACCAATTATGAAGTCCATATTCACTTCTTCCCACTTCCAAGTAGGAATGCTAAACTCTTGCATTACATAACTGGGCCTTTGATGCTCTATTTTAACTTGTTGACACGTGGAACACTTCGTCACAAATTCTGCTATGTTTCTCTTCATACCGTTCCACCAATTGATTTCCCACAAATCATGGTACATCTTGGTAGCACCAAGATGGATGGAGTATCACGTACCATCCGCTTCTGCCATAATACTCTACTTCAAGTTATCAACATCAGCAACACATAATCTTTCTCAGAGTCTCAAAATGCCATCTCCTCCTTGGGAGAAAACCTCTACATTTTGGTCTTTAACTGACTCTTTTAACCTGACCAAGTTAGGATCCCTGTCTTGCTTCTCCTTTACTTCCAAAACTAAAGAGGATTCGGAACCACTTTGCACTCCTATACTACCCTCAACATCACCAAACAACCTAACCCCCAATCTAGCCAAACACTGTACCTCATGGGCCATCTCCTTCTTACCAATCTCCACATGTGCTACGCTACCCATGGATTTCTGACTAAGGGCATCTGCTACTACATTGGCCTTGCCCAGATGATATAGCACGCTTATAGCATAATCTTTCAATAATTCTAACCATCGTCTCTGCCTAAGATTCAACTCCTTTTAGATGAATACATACTGCAAGCTCTTATGGTCCGTGAAGACGTCGACATGGACACCATACAAATAGTGTCTCCGGATTTTCAAAGTAAAAACCACGGCAGCTAATTCAAGGTCATGGGTAGGATAATTCTTCTCATGAGGCTTTAGCTACCTGGAAGAATAAGCTATAACCTTACCCTTTTGCATCAATACACAACCCAAATCGACTCTAGAAGCATCATAATACACCACAAAACCATCAACACCATCAGGCAAAGTCAACACAGGGGCTAAAGTGAGTCGAGTTTTCAACTCCTGAAAACTCTTCTCGCAAGATTCGGACCACACGAACTTTACTTTTTTGGGGGTCAAACGGGTCATAGGAGATGCAATAGATGAAAACCCTTCAACAAAATGACGATAATAACCAGCTAGACCTAAGAAACTTTGGATATCAGAAGGAGAAATAGGTCTAGGCAAACTCTTTATAGCCTCTATCTTTTGAGGATCAAATCTAATACCTTCGGAAGAAACGACATGACCCAAGAAGGATACAGAGTTCAGCCAGAACTCACACTTACTAAACTTAGCATACAACCGATGAATTTGAAGATTTTTCTACATGATTTGAAGATGATCCGTATGATCACCCTCACTTTGGGAGTAAATAAGAATATCATCAAGGAACACTATTACAAATAAATCCAGATATGGCCGAAATACACGGTTCATAGGATCCATGAAAGCCGCTGGAGCATTAGTTAACCCGAAAGACATCACTAGAAATTCAGAATGACCATAACGGGTTCGGAAGGCTATCTTAGGGATATCAGATTCCCTAACCTTAAGTTGGTGATAACCAGATCTGAGGTCTATCTTTGAAAAGTAGCTCGCACCTTGCAATTGATCAAATAAATCATCAATTCGAGGAAGAAGATATTTATTCTTGATAGTAACCCTATTAAGCTGCCAGCAATCAATACACATCCGCAAAGAACCATCTTTCTTACGAATAAACAGGACAGGTGCACCCCACGGGGACACACTAGGTCTAATAAAGCTTTTATCTAAAAGATCTTTCAATTACTCCTTCAACTCTTTAAGTTCCGCGGGAGCCATGTGATACGGAGGAATGAAAATAGGCTGAGTATCGGGAAGAATTTCAATCCCAAACTCTATCTCTCTATCAAAAGGTATTCCAGTGAGATCTTCCAGAAAGATATCAAGAAACTCATTAACAACATTAATTGACTGAATGGTTGGGGTTTCATACTTAGTGTCTTTAACTCAAACCAAATGGTGGATGCAACCCTTGGAAATCAACTTCTTAGCTTTGAGATAGGATATAAAACTACCCTTAGGAATCACAGAACTCCCAGACTATTCGAGGATAGGCTTATCAGGAAACTAAAACTTGACCACACGGGCACGACAATCAATAGATCCATAGCATGAGTGAAGCCAATCCATACCCAGAATGATACCAAAGTCAACCATATCTAGCTCAATCAAATCAGCATACATAAATCGATGAAAGACAGTAATGGGACATTTCTTATACACCCGCTTAGTAATGACAGACTATCCTACCGGAGTAAGAACTAAAATAGGCTCAGAAATTAGTTCAGGATCCATTTTTAAATTTACAGCAACCAGAGATGTCACATAAGAAAAACTCAAATTGGGGTCCATCAACACATAGACATCAAAATATAAAACACGAAGCATACCAGTGACAACATCGGGAGAGTCCTCATACTCCTGATGAGGTGGTATAGCATAGAAACGATTCTGGCATTAACCGCCAGTAGTACTAGATGAAGCATCCTGAGAAGAAACTGGACGGGTTACGGGAGGCGGGGCACTAGTAGCCTGACTCTGGGGACGGGCATCACGACTCCACTGTCTGGCATATAGGCAGTATCTAAGTATGTGGCCCAACTTACCACAACCAAAACAGCCCCGCTTCCCCATATAACACTCCCTAAAATGGTCTTTACCATACTTAGCACACGAAGGAGGATGAGGCTGGTTGCTTACACTATCCTGAGACCCGGAAGGTACTGACCTATTCTCGAGCTCCTGCCTACCTCGATATATGGGAGCACTAGCTGAGGAAGGCACAGGTATAAATAGACATCTCTGAAACTGCGGGTGACTCCCTCCGGAGAATCTAGTCTGACCAGACCCCTATTTCTCCGATCTAACTCTCTTAATCCCTATTCCTCTTTCTCTTTCATTTATCTTGTCTGACTCAATCTGTTGGGCGTGAATCATTAACCTAGGAAGATCAATCTCCTTGTTGATCATAGCAGATCTATATTTTTTCACCACATAACTCGACATCCCAGTTAGAAACTTGCTCATACTAGTCCTCGAGTCAGCCATC
The DNA here is from genome assembly GCF_002878395.1 of Capsicum annuum. NCBI lineage: Eukaryota > Viridiplantae > Streptophyta > Magnoliopsida > Solanales > Solanaceae > Capsicum > Capsicum annuum. Next base: position 4,095 of record NW_025880061.1, read on the forward strand.
ATATTAGGAGCGTACTGCAATAACTGATTAAACTTAAGACAATACTCCTTAACCGACATAGAGCCTTGTCTCAAATTCATAAAATCCTCTATCTTAGCTTCCCGTAACTCAAGAGGAAAGAATCTATCCAAGAAAGTATCTTGGAACAATGGCCAAGTCACCGAAGCGGTATCTTTCTCTCTACCCTTATTCCATATCTGCACCCAGTCATAGGCAATATCCTTCAACCGATAATAAGACAGCTCCACACTTTCTTCCTCGGTCACGTGTATAATCTGTGTAATTTTGTTTATTTCATCAACATACATCTGCGGGTCCTCACCTGCTCTCGACCCATGAAACTCTGGCGGATTCATCCACATAAAATCACAAATTTGTGTTGCTGCCGAATTATTTTCCTGCGGAGGTAGAGCGTTGGACTGAGTATTGGCGGTAACTGCTTGGGCTAGCATCTGAAAAGCTGCCAGAAATTCAGCATGGGATACCGTCTCAATTAACGGATCAACGGGTTGAGGTTGCTTGTTGTTTCCGCGAGCTCGACGTGGAGGCATTTTCTGTAATAAGAACGCACGAATTAAAAGCAGAAGGAAATAGTTGTAAGCATGATAGACTCTTGTAGAAAGAAAGAAATGACTTTTCCTAGAACGCCACACAGCCTCTTGATCAAAGGAGTGGCGCACTACATACCGATGCTCAAGACTCTACATAACGCGGCTTGTCAGACTCCCTAGGACTCTTCAGAACCTTAGGCTCTGATACTAAGTTTGTAATGCCCTAAAATATCATCCTGAGACACCACACGGTGCCCAAGGCTACACGTAGCCTCAAGCTAACCCTTTAAGCCAAAACACTACCCTTGGGTTCCAACACAACAACATACAAGCTACGCTAAGGGTATATATATATGTACATATCATATTACCTCGCATATGGCACGGAATATCATTAGACTGTACATATATGGAATGTCTATACACAAACCAACCCAATAATACACTAGTCTGCCATAGCCTCTATACAGCAAAATCAACGAGCCATTGGGACAAACCCCCAACTGACTCAACAGACCAAAGAGATCATAAAAAAACAGCACCAAAAGTATCAACTTGGTCCTCGAACCATGAGGACTCACCACTGAAGGAACGTAGATACGGCACTCAGATATCACTATCGCAGTTGCGGCTGAGTACCTAAACCTACATCATCATAAGAATATAGCCTGTAGAGAAATATGTGGGTCAGCACAAGATATGTACA
>NW_025880062.1:0-1030 GCF_002878395.1 Capsicum annuum
ATCCAATATTCCATGTCTCCATGCTTAGAAAGCATATTAGCGATGCTGTGGTAGTGGATTCCTCTGTGAGTGCTGACATTCAAGAAAATATTTCTTTTGATGAGATTCCTGTGGAGATTCTTGATTTCAGTGTCCGAAGACTAAGGAACAAAGAAGTTCCCTTGGTCAAGGTGTTGTGGCGAAACCAATCTATTGAGGGTGCAACTTGGAAGCTGAGGAGGATATGCGATCCAAGTACTCGCACCTATTTTCCACGAACTCCGATCAAGCCGAAGGTACCGTTCTTTCCTAAATCATGCACTTTGATAAAAGTTGCAGCAGTTCAGCTGTCATTTATTATGTGTTCAGCTGTAAGTTCTTGAATTTATGCATTCTATGTTACATTCGGAGTGAGAAATGATGTGGTGATGAGTCTAACAAATGGTTTCAGCTGTATGCTCTATTCCTTATCTAATCTTGGCATGTCTAGCATCATTCGAGGACAAATGTTTTCAAGGGTGGGATGATGTAATAGCCCGAGAAATTTTTCATTGAAATTTTGTGGGTAAACGTGTTGGGTTCTATCTTCTAGAATGAATTATAAATTTTTCATGCGGAATGTCTTATATTATAACCCACCATTAAGTAGAGTATCAAATAATCTTTTCAACGATATGTGGATCATCCAAAACGGACACCCGAGCGACGAGTTATAAATATTTCGATCGAACCATGAATAGTAGTGAACAGTAAAATGTGCAGGAAAAAATATCGAGGCCTGGCGTATTTTTGCTCCAACTTTAAACGATCATAACTCCTTGTAAATAATGATCTAGGTGATCTACTAAATATAAACGGAAATCTCTTTGAGTCCTCTTTCCAATGAAATTGGTTTCATCCAATTTGTCTATCGGAACAAAAAGTTATGGTCGATCTACTTCAGCCTATCAAAATCAAATTTTTGGGTCAACTTCAAACGATCATAACTCCTCGTACACAATGATCTGAGTGAGATACTATATATCAACGGAAAGATATGAGAGTCCTCTTT
>NW_025880062.1:1130-1673 GCF_002878395.1 Capsicum annuum
ATCCAATATTCCATGTCTCCATGCTTAGAAAGCATATTAGCGATGCTGTGGTAGTGGATTCCTCTGTGAGTGCTGACATTCAAGAAAATATTTCTTTTGATGAGATTCCTGTGGAGATTCTTGATTTCAGTGTCCGAAGACTAAGGAACAAAGAAGTTCCCTTGGTCAAGGTGTTGTGGCGAAACCAATCTATTGAGGGTGCAACTTGGAAGCTGAGGAGGATATGCGATCCAAGTACTCGCACCTATTTTCCACGAACTCCGATCAAGCCGAAGGTACCGTTCTTTCCTAAATCATGCACTTTGATAAAAGTTGCAGCAGTTCAGCTGTCATTTATTATGTGTTCAGCTGTAAGTTCTTGAATTTATGCATTCTATGTTACATTCGGAGTGAGAAATGATGTGGTGATGAGTCTAACAAATGGTTTCAGCTGTATGCTCTATTCCTTATCTAATCTTGGCATGTCTAGCATCATTCGAGGACAAATGTTTTCAAGGGTGGGATGATGTAATAGCCCGAGAAATTTTTCATTGAAATTTTGTG
>NW_025880063.1:0-5113 GCF_002878395.1 Capsicum annuum
TGTAGACTACTACTACTGCTATAAGACAGTGATCCAATGTAAAGAGAAGAAAAAGAAACATAATTGACTTCAAAGTGAAGGTTATGAGAACTAATATCACAAACAACAACGCCTATACTCTTTTTAGTAGCATAATTGTTGATTCCCAAATTTACAGAATGCAACAAACAAAAATAATTATATGTAAATGTAAGGCCCAGTTGACACTATCATTGAAATGGCCTGGTGTGATGCCCTTTCCCTCTCAATTTCGAGCATGAATCAGCCTATGGATGACTTTGAATTAGCAAACCAACCAACAATATCCGAATATGGAAAGACAATGCATCAGTGACTAACCACAACTAACCTTGCAGTAGTTTTGAAAGAAAACTAAACTTAAATTTGCAGCCTAGAACATCAATCCTACGATAATTCCGACGAACATTATACATTGAATCCTCATTGAAACAAAATCACCATAAAAACGGTAGACGAGATCTATCTAAGGAAAAATACTGACACGAAACGACGACCTAACCACACTGACAGTGAGGCAGTGGGTTTCGAACAGCAAAACAATCGATGAAAACAAGATGAGAAAAACATGAAATCGACAGCGGGGCGATAGTTGCGAATGTCTAATCATTAAAACAACACAACAACCATTGTACACCAAATCCTACGGTTATCATAACCAATCTGCAGGAAACGGTTCTCAGGCTCCAATCACACCACAGATAACAGAATCATAAAGAAAGAACGACTAAAATAAGACCCAACAAAACTTTAGGTGAAGAGAGCCGTTTACCTCTTATGTGGCAGCAAACGAGACTCGAGCTATCAGCAAAATTTTACCACTTGGAGTTGATGTCGTCGACTCGGGTACTTCCCAATTGAGTGACTATCTTCCCAGAAAGAATGGATGAGAAAATTTTCGCAAAAATACACTCTTTGATTTCAGAGTTCCCAACCCCAAATTTTGAACTAGACTAAAATTTTCTCCTTCAACTGTTTCAAAACCTCGTCTCTAACCTTTCAACTTAGAGCTTCGACCCTCGAATCTCCCAAAAAAAAAGAACACCCAAAATTACCAACTTTTGTCGCCTGCCAAGGAATCAAACCCCTTAAATTTTTAGCCAAACTTTCAAATCCTTCAAAGAAGAGAAAACCAATCTGAACCCTCCAAAATTTCAAACATCACCTGATTTTCTCTACCCTTGTATTTTTGAATCCCACCCGGAAAGAAGAAAAAGAAACCCTAAAATTTTCGTCCTAATTCTCGAAACCTGATTTTTTACCACCAAAAAAAAATCCCTCTTTCAATGAACGAAGGGCCTCCTTATATAGGAGATGACAAGGGGTATTTTAGGGACTCAAAAGAAGGAACCCTAGGATTTGAAATTCGAAAATTTTTCTCTCACAGCCAATCGAAAATCGACGCACCTGTACCTTCGTGGTACGGATTTAATGGATTCAAAACAGATTTGGGAATATCCTTTGATACCCATGAATCAGCTGCTATCTGGAGATTACTAGAAGCTGCTCAACAGTTCTCATATGAACTCGCGTAAGCATCACGCGATGAATAGGGAGAAAGAAAATTCGGGTTAAGGGTTGATGTTGATGAGGTCATTCTTGCTGAGGTTGATATTGTTGTGGGTTGAAAACATACGCGTGAGGTTCAGTTTGTTGTTCTTGTTTTCTGAAGTTGAGGGAGAAGAGTTTATTGAGAGTGTGGACCAGGTTAGGTTTGAAATGGGCCGCTGGTGGTGGGCTGTTGTATTGTTAAAAGAAAATGGGCTGGTTTGGTTGGAATTGTTAAGAATTGGGGGGTTATTTAAAATATAACCCTCGATTAAAAAAAGGATTTGGTCAAAAATAATCAATATTTTAATGCAATGAAAAAATTAGATTGGTCACATTATATTGCAAATATGACCAATTAATTTTAATTAGGATCAAATTTAATAATTTGACTAAATTGATTCAAAATTCGATACAAATTAATACCTTCTTTGATTTCGAGCTTCTTGATTTAATAAAATTACACAAATATTTATCCAAATAAATTAATTTTTGAGAGTAAAATTATATTCAAATCAAAATTTTAATCATTTGCATTTATTTTCTATATAAACCTTGATAAAAATACGATATTATGTAAAATAAGAATTTAAGTAATAAAATTATAAAATTTCGTATAATTGAACACAATAATATATAATCGCTACTTAAATGATCAATTTACCCAAATAAATACTTTGAAAATCCTTTATTCGGATAAAATAAATGTTGTAATTTTATTTGAAAATCGAAGAAGCTATGAATTAAACTTAGTTATGGAGGTCAAAAATTAGGTGTCAACAACTGCCCCCTCCCTTAGGGTAGGATGGATGCAAGTAATCCTGGGCAAAGGGTGGTTGACGTTCTTAATTTTTGTCCGACCACAAATTCGTATCTAAGAGAGGTTGGTTTTCCGCACGATTTTCTTGGAGTTATGGCCAACCCTCGGTATTAGGTTTCCTACATATCTCATATTTCATGAGAATTCAGGCCACTTGTAGTTCATAAAGCTTGATTCTAAGCACGATTTTCAAGAAAATTTACCAACTATCACGGTTTTAGAGTGCTTCAATTAAATCGGAAAGCTGGGGAATAAAGGGATTTGGGGGGAAGGTTGGAATGCATTCGAGTTTTCTACATGGATCCCAGCCTATATATCCCCAAGATTTTAGGGAATCAGACTGCTTGTAGTTCGACTCAATCGGTAGAAAAGATAGTCTTTTATTTTAGACGATCTTTAGCTCGGGATGAGTGACAAGTTAATCGAGTTACAGAAAAGAGGCTTGTAAGCTCTTAACCATGAACGTGGAGCTCTTCACAACCATAGGTAATAGCTTACTTGGATATAATTTTCAAAACTCTAAGTGTGTTGCCACCCGAATTTGAAAGAAAAAGAAAGTTTCCCTCAGTATGAGTTAACAAACATCCCAGAGGTAAAGGTGAGACCAGAATATTCGAAAAATACCCACATGCCTTCTAATAGAGGCATGGTTAAATGGTGGTGGTGATCATTATTTAGCTCGCGTCTAGAGAGTTTGACATCTCTCTCCAGACTATGTCCTGTTTTGCTGCTGAGAAAGAGTTACACGTTGTGCTGCGTCCTTTTTGTAGTCATCCGTACTTGTGGTTTTGATTTGAGATTTTCATCCTCTCGGATGCTCTCGACAATGCTTCAGGCAAAAAGTGTTAGTGTTAAACATAATTCACGAAAGAGGTAAGTAATCTTTTACCATATCTCTACGTGAGTTGTGGCTTGAAAAGTGAAGTCATCCTTTATTGTACCTGTTTGATGGAAAATAACTCGCAATAACAGACACAACAACCTCCTTGGTTGTTATATAATTATCTCATCTGTCCAGGAATATGTTTTCAAAGTGGGGTAGCCCTTTTAGTTACTTATATCACTTGTTGTATGTGGCATGACAACCTCTCCGGTTGTAGTCGATGATCGATTTATAAATTGTTAATCTTCAGATAATCTTGCGCATTATTTGATGTTGGATACAAGTCGACCTACAGATATCCTTTGAATTTCTAACTTTTAGGTAATCCTGCACATCATCCGACTTTGGATAAGAGATGACTTACAGATATCCCTCCAATCGCTAGCTTTCAGGTGTTCCTGCACATCATCCGACCTTGGATACAATATGACTTATAGATAATCCCTCAAATTGATCGTCTTTGGGTAATCCTGCACATAATCGATCTTGGATATGACGCGACTTATAGAGAACCCTTGGACATATCAATTTGACAATCTTGCATATCCTCCGGCAAGGATTTAGTTGCAACTTACGGATAACCTGTGAACTATAAACTTTTGGGCGATCTTGCACACTATCCGGTTAGGATGTTATTATTGCTTACGGATGATCTACAGGCTATCAACTCATAGGTGATCTTGCACACTATCCTATTTCGAATAATATGACTTATAGATGACCTTCAAATTGTCAATTGCTAGGAAATCTTATATATCATTCATCCTTAGATAGCTACCTGAAGGCATCCCTCCAAATCGTGTGCTCTTAATGTATTCAGATGCTGATTCATGAAAAGATGATGATATCCTCGACGCCAGCGTTGTGTCTTGCGTGTCACAGATATATTGAATGCTGATGATATCCTCGATGCCAGCGTTGTGTCTAGCGTGTCGACAGATATATTGAATGCTGATGATATCCTCGACGCCAACGTTGTGTCTAGCTTGTCGACAGATATATTGGATGTTGATGATATCCTCGACGCCAGCGTTGTGTCTAGCGTGTCGACAGATATATTGAATGCTGATGATATCCTCGACGCCAGCGTTGTGTTTAGCGTGTCGACAGATATATTGAATGCTGATGATATCCTCGATGCCAGCGTTATGTCTAGCGCGTCGACAAATATTGAATGCTGATGATATCCTCGATGAAAGCGTTGTGTCTAGCGCGTCAACAAATATGTAATGGCCTTTGCGGCAATGATATGTGATGGCCTTTGCGGCAATGATATGCAATGGCCATTGTGGCAGTGATAAAATAATTTTACCTGGTTTCATTTGTTAGTGTCCTGCTTTCTACATATACCTGTACTCAAGGTAGACGATTAGTAGACACAAAGTCGCTTTTACTAGCGACTATTTTTAGGAAACTTCTAAATACGATACTTGTAAAGAAGACAAAGTACTTTTTGTTTGTTGCCTAAGATCTCAAGAAATGAGATGGACAAATCAAAAGGTCCTCAATAAATTGGTATTAAACCTATTTTTAGGGCTGTCCTAAAATACCGTTCTTGGGCATTAATGATCTGTTGTGGCTCCCAATTTACTCGGGGATTTTTGAAAGAGACTCTCATTTTGTGTATTGATCCCTGCATCCACAGAAAAATGATTAGTTGAATGAAATTACTCCATGTTTACCTTCTTCGATCCTTGATTTGCTCCTTGCCATCTCTTGGGCATTCCACCATATTGAGACTTCCACCCTGACACTCTATCCCAAATGATGTCTAGGCAAGTACTAAGTAAGTGAGTCGTAAGATTTTTGAAAATAGTCTTAAATTTTTGAAAATAATTTTGAAA
>NW_025880063.1:5213-5893 GCF_002878395.1 Capsicum annuum
TCATGTCATGTACTAGCTCAATGAATATCTTCCTCGCGGTTCTGACTATATTCGATGGATGGTTTCCAAAACTCATGATTATTGTTGGAGGGTTTCTTCAAGCAGTTCTATCATAGCCAAAAATTGAGTCTAACCAGACTTTGTTGCAGTTGGTGGTTTCCAAAGCTTTAACCTCAGGTGCTAGGGAATTTGGAATATGTTCCGACATTTGGTGAAAATTTTGAGGTCTTCCTCAAAATTTCTGCCCCAGTTTAAACTTGTTTGAGATAATTCCAATCTGAGTGGATCTGAAGTCTTTGTTTATCTTCATTCTCTTTGTTGGATGTCGATCTTCTCTTGCGAATTTTTGAGATTCCTTCTCAAAAATTCTGCCCCAATTTCCATTTCCTAGGGTTATATGACCGAGCCGTTGGGGCGCCTACGTATCCCGTTGAAGTAGGAATCAGGTCAAACATAGTTCAGGCCTACGCTAGGAATATATATAAAAAAATCTAATGGGTTGACCGAAGCCAACATAGGCCGCCTACGTATTCTTTTTGTTGGGAATTCAGGTCATCACGTAGTTCATACATAAAGAGAAACGATAAATTATCCTGGGAGATTTTCTGGTACAACATTGCATCTTTCAAACAAATCTCCTATCCCATCCCCAAGACCATCATCATCTGACATCTCTCGTA
>NW_025880064.1:0-3311 GCF_002878395.1 Capsicum annuum
TCCTTCGCGCTCATTCATATAAATATTGAATCTTTTCCGTTTTCCAATCGAATGAAGTGAAAATATCCTTAAGATTCTTGGAAAATTCCAGAAATCGCGGAAATTTTCTGTAACACCCCGTAAAAGTCGTGCATGGATTAGCCTTTAATAGAGTGCCCTTAGACTTAAAAACTTGAAAATTTTTCTAAGTGTAATGAGGACTTAGAGTCATTTTAGCTGGCAATCTTCGGGATACAACTTTTCAACCTTCCCGATATCTGTTTTTAGATTTTCAAGTTGCGTTATGATCGTGAAATCTCATAGTACATCTCGGATAAGTTTCGGAATTTTTCGGAACGCATAAGGCAGCGTTTGGATTTCAAAACAGTAGCAAAACACATAACCTATTGCCCAGTTTTCAGCATTTCAGGGTCAACTTCAAATGATCATAACTCCATGTATATAATGAAATGTGTGAGCTATAATATATCAAACGAAACCTCTTTAAGTCCTATTTCAAATTCAGTTGGTTTCATCCAATTTGAGTATATGAGTAAGAAGTTATAATCGATTTACTACAGCCTATCAAACTCTCAATTGAGGGACAGATTTGACCTTAATTGTTCCTTAGGGGTATTTTGGTCATCCTCCACCCCTATATATACCACCAACACGGGAATTAATCCCTCAAACACCATAATACACATACTTTCCCCAAAGTTTCTCAAGAACTCTCCTTAGCGTTTCAAAATAAAAACCCAAATAGTTCAAGATTCGACCGTAGATTTTCGAAGATAATTACATATTTGGAATCACCAATCCGCAAGCTTCAAGAAACATCTAGTATCTTCGGTAATAGAGGTAAGTGGGGTTATCCAAAAATCTCATGGGTGTAGTCTTTATGAACATGCATACTTTTAAATGGGGGTTTTCAATCAAATGCTAATATCTTGCTTTCAATATGATTTCTAAGTCATTTTCTTTATGTCATGGGAATTGTTTGCCTATATACTTCAATGGTTGAAACCATGCATATGTGATTTGAGATTTTCCATGGAAGTTGATAAATATGAATGATAAATTATTTTCAAATTCCCATGATAATGTTTCGATACTACATATTATATTGTGATCAACAAAAGAGAGCATGAATTTGAAATAAATATTGTTCACCACTTGTAAATGATGAAGCGCCTTGCTTTTTACATGATTATGCATATGTGGATGTGATATTGATGACTTGCAAGTCGGGTATGACGATACCCTACAGAATACGATACGTGATTGAATTAAATGAAATTTGAATGCATTGATTTTACATGAGAAAGGTGGATGCCCGAAGAAGACGTTTGAGACACAAGGGCTCATCGCTGGAATAACGTGTTTGACGACACGGAATATTGGTACCAGGCTAAGCGATCTGTGTACTTGACTTCATGTCATTCCCAAATTGGGACTATAGGTAGGAGCCCGAGCGAAGTGATCTTGGGTACTACCATTGGGTCGAGACACCATGCTGTGTGGTCTTGAGTGTCTCTCCCTCACTTATACTCTAATCTCGGCAGCAACCGAGGTTTGACAATTGGTGTAAATTATGTAGGGTATTCCACCTAGCTCAGTTGCATTTCATTATTGTTGAGAAAAACTATTGCATTACACCCATATGCTTTCAAATGATTTGATATGAAATTGCTTTATAAGGGTTCTCAACTATACTTTGTAAAATATTATGTTTTGTTTTGATATCTCTGCGTGCCAGTACTTTTGTGCTGACCCCCTCCCCTCTCCAACCTCTCAGGTTCAGAGGCCCAGTCTAAGGGGTCAAGAGAATCAGTAGAACTTTCAGAAAGAGCTGTAGAAACAAGTGGTGAGCCTTCTATGTTTCGGAAGGTCTTATGTCCTGCAGTCCTTTTATCTTATATTCAGTTTTTGGGTCTACTGGGGGCCTTGTCCCAGTTTTTAGATAGACATTGTTTCAGTCATTTGTTAGAGATTTTCGCAGACAGTTGTTCAGAGGATAATTGATGTTAAGGAAACCTTATCTCCCCGTTATTGTCTCTTTTTCATATTTATGATCATGTTTCCGAATTATTGTGTTTTTCCGCATTTCTTTGATCATATGAACTAGGTGCATGATTACCAGATAGGGGTGTTTCGGGCCTCAATGGTTTGAAATGATCGTCACGGCCAGGCTCTGGTTCTGGTCGTGACATTTTCACTATCGTTTATAATTAAATAATAGAGAAAATGCACTATTCCCACCCTGAACTATAAACGAATGCACTATTTCCACCTTGAACTATAAATGAAATTGCTGAGACACACTCCAACTTAAAGGGAGTCCTATTACCCCTGGACTAATTAAAATCATATTTTTGGCAACCTTAAGGACTACGTGGCACGCTGCGTGAATCAACATATTGAAGGTCCTCGTAGGCACACGTATGTGCCACGTAGGTACTTAAGGTTGTCAAAAATATGATTTTAATTAGTCCAGGGGGTAATATAACCTTCTTCAAGTTGGGGTGTGTCTCAGCAATTTCGTTTATAATGGAAAAGGGTAGAATGTTAGCAAGCTGCCAACCTCTTGTCCAACCTTTTACATGTAAAAAGACAAATGTACTAGGTATTGTCAAGTGATTTATGTCTTGTAAATTGTAAATGACAAATATTTGTCATTGATTTTTGAAAAATACACTACAGGAGGCATCAAGCACCCTCAATCATCTTCCTATTTTCCTATTTTAGTTAGTTTCAAAAGGGATGATCATTTCCCTATTTAGCAACTATTGAATTTCAGTTTTCCACGTGACATGTTTAAGACCACAAGATTCAAGTCTTTTTTTATTTTCTTAAGTTTCGCGTCATGTCAAAACAGGTCAATCAATTTGAAATGGAGGGAGTACTTGCTTTATTCATATGACTTGCAAAAGAACATGAGATGCTCTGTTTCCATCCTAAACCATACACGAAATTGTTGAGACACCCGAATTTGTGAGGAGATTGATGGTGAAAAAGGGCAACGAAAAGAGGGACTTACATATGGTGCTCATTGACCTTAAAAAGGCCTATGACAAAGTTCCAAGGGAAATCCTTTAGATATGCCTGGAGTGGACATGTATGAAGGGGCTAAAACGCGGGTAAGAGCGGTGGGAGAAGACTCCGAGCACTTCCCGATGGAGATAGGGTTGCACCAGGGATCGACTGTTAATATGTTCTTATTTATCTTTGTGCTAGATGAATTGAGGTGATACGGTCAAGATGAGGTGTATTAGTGTATGTTTCTTGGGGATAACATAGTACTGATTGATGAGAGGAGTAGTCAAGTAAAT
>NW_025880065.1:0-2436 GCF_002878395.1 Capsicum annuum
AGTGATCAAGTTGATGGTTGTTAGAATAAGTTAGTAGGTGTGTTGTACGTGTTAGGAGGTTAGTTAGTTAGAAGTGACAGCTGTCACTATACAGCTATCACATGAAGCTAACAAACAACACTATAAATGCAAGCCTATAGAGACTCAATGTAACAGATTTCAGTTAGTAAAAATCAGATTCTTCTTCTAGATCCTTCCTTTTCTTCGTTCTCTCTTATTCTTAGCTCAATTAATACAGAAATCTAACATTGTATCAAAGCCATCATGGCTGATTGAAGGTGATAATCGATGCTAGAGATCTCTGATTTCAACTAATCAGTGAGAAGTTTAGCTGCTGTTGATCGTTCTCATCTTTCACTGTTGTGTCAATGGCGGTTACTCGAAACTCTACTGCAGAAGCTGCAACTACAACTGCAGCACCTGGGAATACAGCTACGTCTGGTATAATTGAGATTGACCATAATCACCCTCTGTATTTGCATCCTAATGATACTCAAGGTAGCTCTCTTATTTTAATTCAACTGACAGGTTCTGAGAATTATGCTCTTTGGAGCAGATCCATGGCATTAAGTCTAGTAGGAAAAAATAAGGTAGGTTTTATAGATGGTCGATATCCAAAAAATCACTTTGTTGAGTCGTGACATGATCAATGGGAACGAGTTAATACAGTAGTTTTGTTGTGGATTATGAATTCAGTGAGAAAGGATCTATTTAGTAGCATCATATATGCTTCCAATGCTCATAATGTGTGGATTGATTTGAAAGAACGATTTGATAAGGTGAATGGTTCTAGAGTTTTTTTTTTGCATAGAGAAATTGTTACCCTCTCTCAAGGGACTTTGTCTGTTACTGACTATTTCTCTCGCATGAGAACTCTTTGGGATGAGTTTGATGCACTTATGCCCTCTCCGAGATGTAATTGTTCTGAGTCTAGAAGTTATGCACAACACTTTGATTACCAAAGGGTTTTGCAGTTCCTCATGGGTCTTAATGAGACATACTCTCAGTGTCGAAGCCAAATTCTCCTAATGACACCTATTCCATCCATCAACAAGGTCTATTCCATGATTGTAGACCATGAAAGTCAGCGGTTCATAGCTTCTAGTTCTTCCATTAGCCAGGTTACTGATACATTAGATACAATAGCCTTTTTTACCAACAATCCAGGACACAAAATTAATGGAGTGTATCTGGGACCTGCTAGCTCGGGATCTAGCAATCCAGCTAAGACTGCAGGAAGTTATGAAGGCAAGAAACCTCCATCTAATTACAGAGGTGCTCAACAAAAAAGGTCCCCGGTGGTTTGTGATTTTTGTGGGTATAATGGTCACACAAGGGAACAATGTTTTAAGCTTATTGGTTATCCCTCAGACTGGCCTAAATCTAAGAAGAATGGAGCAGGACAGTATACATACCAAGTAGGAAAGGTTGCTCTTTCTACTTATCCTGATTCTAGATAATCTGTGGACACACACTCTACAAGTGATCAGCTTTCTCATATGGTGTCAAATTTGGATTTGTTGTATAATTTCCATGAAATATCTCAGTCTTCACAAAGTAAAGTATATCTACTAACAGGTGGGGAGGTGTTGGTGTCTCACAAAGGCACCTCTGGTGTGCTCACGAATTCTTCCATTTCTGATGTTCTATATCTACCTGAGTTTAAATATAATCTCTTGTCTGTATCTAAGCTAACCAAGGAATTGCAGTGTTCAGTGGGATTTTTTTCTGATTTCTGCATACTACAGGATCTTTATACTGGCATGGTGCTGGGGATTGATAGAGAAGATCAAGGGTTATACAATCTCAGAAATGGTTCTACCCAGACAAGAAGTGTAAATAGATGTGCTAATAATGTGCAGCTGCTATCTGACTCCAGTGTTCTCTGGCATAAAAGAATGGGGCATGCTCCTTTTGAAGTGCTTAGGAGACATGCTGCACTAAGTCATTTGAAGTATGAAGATCATGAATGTACTGTTTGTCCTCTTGCTAAGCTCACAAAGCTTCCTTTTCAACCTAGCATCTCTAGGTCCAAGGATTCTTTTAGTCTACTTCACTGTGATATATGGGGTCCCTATAGAGTACCTACTTACAATAACAAACAGTTCTTTGTTACTATTGTTGATGATTACTCTAGATTGACCTGGTTGTTTCTTATTCAGTTCAAGTCTGAAGTGATAGTTGTGCTAAGAAATTTCCTGACTAGAATTCAAAATTTATTTTCTACATCTGTGAAAGTCTTGAGAACTGATAATGGATGTGAGTTCTTTAGCCATGAATTTAAGTCTCTTATGTCTACTCTTGGCATATTGCATCAAACCTCATGTGTTTATACTCCTCAGCAGAATGGAGTGGTAGAAAAAAAACACAGAACTATTTTGGGAATTGCTAGATCCCTTAGATTTTAAGTAGGTATACCTTTAAAATTTTGGGGGG
>NW_025880066.1:0-4641 GCF_002878395.1 Capsicum annuum
GAGAATAAGAGTAGAGTATAGATTTTAAAGTTAAGTATAATGACTCACGAGATTTGTGTTACATGCTTCACTATTCATGATTCATGAGTTTTATATTCCAGACTTATTCAAGCTATGTGAGTCATTCCTATTTGCATGCATGATTTTAATAAAGAATATTGATATTGTTTTATGTAAATGCATACGCCTCCATATACCCATTATATTCTCAAAGTGCTGATCCACATATACGTCTGTGTGCTACATTGTCTCATAATGTAGGTACAGGTGCTCAATCCCAACAGTGATAGTGATCTTCGAGCATCTCATCTATATCCTTATCCTTGGTGATTTCGCATGGTTCGAGGACCTATATTTGCAGCTTTTCTACTTTCATAGTGTATTGAGTTTTACTTTCAGATCATTGCGAGTCAGTTGGGGGTCTATCCCAATGGCTCTCCAGTTTGAGTAGTAGAGGCTTGTCAGACTAGATTATCAGTTGAAGTTGTGTTTTGGACTATCAGTATTTTTGCTATCCAGACATTGTTTCCAGTTATTTTGGATTATAGTTGACACAGTATGGCATCATTGTTTAGCTTATTTATCCTAACCCAAGTGTTAGAAGTAGTAATAGGCTCAAGGGGTTAGCTTAGGGTTACTTGTAGACCTAAGCACCGTGTGACGTCTCGGAATGAAATTTTGGGACATTACAGATGGGCAGCTAAATATGACTTGGTGATATCAATTTAAGAATAACTTGTTCATACAAACCATTTGAGTTTCCATTGATGATATTTTCCTAACTATTGGTTTGTTATTGATCTAAGAAGTGGTTAAAGATCATCGATTGGGTGTACCTGCTTAATGTTGAAATTGATGACAAAGATTGATTCAAATCGAAAGAATTGTTGAATCTAAGTTAAAAATTCACGAACGAAGCTCTATTGAAGGTTAATAACCCAGGTTTGAAAGTTTTGCTGGTAAACTTAAGAGTGTGTCTAAAAATTCAAAGTATTGATAGAGACATCAATAGAGGAACTATACGGGTAAGAAAACACAAAAAATATGTGTGAATTCTCTAAATAGTCACCCAAGTTTTGGATATTTCCTTCAAATATCACTTATGTTTCATTTAGGACCACAATATCACTCAACTATCACTCTTTTCCTAAAAAATACTAATACCTCAAAAACCTTCTTCTCTCTTAGTTGGCATGTCATGTCATTAAAATCTATTTTTTTAAAAAAATACTGAACCTATAATTCATCAAATTCATTTAATCAAAATAATAATTATATTTTTTTTTTCGAAAAAATGCATTAGTTTACTATAAAGAAATTTTTATACTTATAAAAACTTTATCGATACTAAAACTTGATATACATTTTATCAAGAGTTATTTTTCTAAATGGCCACACATATTTTTTGAATTGCCTGTAAAAACTACTTTTAATTTTTTTTGGAGATAATAATATCATATGTCTCTTTCTCTTATAATTGGCTGGCCATGTCATTAAAATATTTTTTAATAATAGACCTATTTAACTCATTAATCTTATTTTGTCAATATTATATTCTTATTTTTTGTTTGAATTGTAAACACATTCAAGTATATTCAAATCGATATACTGTAACATTCTAGATTGAATTTGTAAATCATAATGAGTTTTTAATCATCTAAATTATATTATCTACATTGATTCGAATCGGTTCAAAAAATCAAGTTGATCTGATTTGGCACAAAGATGATCTCAAATCATACGAATATTTTGTATGTTTTTGTCTAGAATTAAATGTCATATTCTTTTATGAAAGTTTTATAAGTATATGATAACATATTTAAATTTTTTTCTAGACATTTCTATTTTAATAAAATAAATGTGAAAATTTCACATCCTAAATAAGAATTGAAATTTAGATAATATCTCATTAAAATATATTAATTATTAATATACAAAACATATTTTTTTAAAAATTATGTTAATGTGGGGTCCACCTTAAATATCATATCATTAGGGCACACTTGATATTTTGAAAAAGATGTTTGGCTATTTTGTTATTTTGGAATTTATGACCAACTTTTAAGACAATATGATAAAATAACTATTCTAGAATATTTATGAAATGATAATTTTACCCTTGGTCGTCCTCCAACTCACTCTTCTATATAAAAATAAATAAATAATAACTAGACAATGAAGGGACCCATTTTACAGGCCCAATATTATAATTTGAAATGTATTTATTGGTATTTGATTAGTTTATAAAAAAATTAAATCAATATTTTTTAACTAAATACAATAGAAAATGATAATAGAGATCACACTTTAAGAAAAACTATATTTTTTTATTTTTGTAAAATCAAATAGCTTATAACTTATTTAAATTGCCATAGTTAAAATTAAAATATAATATGCTTCAATGCTTATTTTAACATCAGGTCAAACACATTTTTTTAAATTAAATAAGTTATTTAATATTTTTATTTTTCAATTTTATTTGAAAATTATACAAGAGGATAAATAAAAATTATAAGCGTCAGTACATTAACATTTTTTTATAAAATCTGACGAGCAATATTTTCTTAAAATATAATCTTTTCACCTATTATACCATATAAATAAATTAAATAGTGTATTTATATTAAGGAGATAAGAGATTATTTTTATTCATATAAATATATCATATATTCATTTTCATAGTGAAATAATATAAAAATACTAAAGATACATTATTGATAGTTGAAAATTATCTATAAAAAATAGAGCACAAATCAAATTAATACTGGTGGAGTTAAAATTTTATGAAATAGATTAAAATATATATGTTATTTGGTGTTAATTTAAAGAAATTTTACATGCAGGTTAATTTATATATTATATCGTACTCTCTTCATTTATTTTTATTTGCTCTATTTGAGTTAGACACACACCTTAATAAATCTTTTACTCCTATAAAATTAAAAATAATTTCACTAATATATCCCTAACTAAATTTATACCTCTTTCCAAATCAATAATGATTACATTTATTAAACAAGCGCATAATAGGAAGATTTTATTCAAACTATTCTTGAAAGACTACAAGGGCAAATATTTAGGAATATAAGCATAATCCAAATGGAGCAAATAAAAAAGAATGGATAGAGTGTTATATATCTTATGTTTAATATTACAAATCTCAACTTCAATGAAAGCCTACATATAAATATATTTATATAATATAGTAAAGTTCGTTATACAGACCATTTAATGTACTTCAATCTCATATAAAAAATTTATCTTTTAAATATTTCTTTTGTGAGTTGACAAGCACGTCAATTATGATTACACCTACAATACACAAGTGAATGCAAAAATTGTACGTTGGAATCCTTATATGAATATTAGATATGTAATTTTTTTTTATTTCTAGTAAAACATTTCTAAAATGATTTAATGATATTGTTTGTAAAATTCTTTGATAATGAATAAAAAATATATATTTAAATAGGTTAACAACTAAAATTTTAACCCATCAAGTTCATGTGTGATAGTATTTTTTGAGCAAATAACTAAAATATTAAAAGCTTGGAGTATTGAAAATTTCGGCGGGGTCAGAATTTTCACTTAGAAAGTTTAAAATGTATAAGAAAAATAAATATATGAAGAAAAAAATTGAACATTTACCACATAAAAATAAAAATAATTTTAATTATGTATAAATAATTTAATATTTTGTGAAGGAGATTTAGGTTATAAATTTAAATTTATTTAAAATATTACTTCGTAAATAATGTGGTTGAATAAGTAGGGACTTAGAATTAAAAATGTTGTTAGCCACATAATGGGTCTACTGAGAAAATGAAGACACAAGCTACAAAAAGAAATGACTAATGAAATTCTTTGTTGATGTTCCTATTGACTAATGATTGTACCATTTAGACGTGAAATGATATTTATGCCCTTGGTTCTCCTCCAACTCACATTTCTATATTTTGTGAAAGGAGATTTAGTATAAATCTAAATTTACTTAAAATATTATTTCATAAATAATGTGGTTGAATAAATTGAGACCTAGAAGTAAAAACGTTGTTATCCACATAATGGATCCACTGAGAAAATGTAGACATAAGCTAGAAAAAATGGCTAATGGAATTCTTTGTTGACATGACTATTGACTAATGATTGTACCATTTAAATATAAAATGACATGTATGCCCTTGGTTGTCCTCCAACTCACATTTATATATATATATATATGTGTGTGTGTATATATATATGTATATATATGTGCATATATATATGTATATATATGTGTGTGTATATATATATGTGTATATATATGTGTGTATATATATGTGTATATATATGTGTGTATATATATATAATGAATGGCCCATTTACGGGCCCAATATTATAAATTTAAAATTTTTTTTAAATGACCATTAATATTTTTGAATAAATACAATAGGAAGTGTAAGTAAAAATCACATCATATAATAAAATATAACTTCTTATTTTACAAAATCAAATAATAGCTTATAACTTATTTAAGGTTTCATAATTAACATTAAAATATCATATAGTATAATACTTATTTTAACATCGGGTCAAACATATTCTCTTAGATTAAATATCTAATTTTAATATTTTTCTTTTTCTACTTTATTTAAAAATTAT
>NW_025880067.1:0-1334 GCF_002878395.1 Capsicum annuum
AGATGCTAAATCTGTTAAAAATATTGGACGATCTATTGCAACAGCTCAATAATAACGGCTTTTATCGAGTATCAAACCGCTATGAAAAGGTGAGAAGTAATTAGTGTAAAAGAAAAAGTTGCGACTTTTCACAGAAAATAAAATGCCACCAGTTTGAATGTAATTAATACAATGGAGCTGAACAGTCCTGCCTTTTGTCCTGACATGTCCAGATTATATTAGAGGTCCCTCCTTAATCTTCATTCAACTCTATTTATTTCTTGCATTTTTTCCTTTCGTGTGACATCTTCAACCACTTCTCTTCAAAGAGCATATTTCTTTCTCGTTGAGGTAAGTTTTTTTTGGCGTAAATTTACCAGTTGGTCATATACGTTGTATTACATTGTGAACATTTTTCTTTATATTTGTCAATTTATGCGTGTTCTAGATATGGCTGATCCTTTTTTGGACATTGCTATTCTACGCGACACAGTGCGGGAACTTCAAAGGCAGGTTAATAACCTGCAGAGCGAGTTGGTCGCTGTGAGAGCGACAATGCTCTGAGAGATGCAAAGGCTAATGAGAGCCCTGCTGCTGCGAGCTGATTGGCCGGCAGTTATTAATGATAATGATAATGATAATGATAATGATAATAATAATTAGAATATATTTTTTTTAGCGTATGTATTTTAATTTTTCTATATCGGATCTATACCTAATGTATTTTATTTTTCATTTAATGAAAAATTTACTTTTAGTCAGACTTTGGCGTTTTAATTCTTATTCAATTTTCATTTTGTCTATTTCTTCTAATCTAATACATGTTAACATGTCGACGGTTGGAGGCAATATTGAATCCAATAGCACTGGCAATTTTGGCTTTTGAGTTCTTTCAACAGATGAACCATGTGTTGGAACAGATTGGTCATCTGTTGGGTTTCAACAGATTATCCATCTATTTCGACAGATTTTCATCTGTTGGAGGAAAGCATTCCAGTTGTTTGTGCAACTGTTGAGAATAATTGTGGTCTGCTGTATTATTTAGTTCATGTTTTGCCATATTTTATTGATGCATAAGTTATTTAAAAAAAGATATTTTATATATAATAAATGATAGCATTAGGTTCACAACAATGAGTTAAATATATAAAAGTCCACAACAAACAAACAAACAACAACACAAGTTTCTGCAATTACAACGATCATGGTGGATTATGATTCGGGCATGTAGTTATTTTGTGGCCAGCGCACTTACATATGGAGCACTTGTTTCTTCTTGATGAAAATGATTCTCCAACTCCACGCCTTCTTTTATATGGCTTTCTTCCTGATTTGATAGTGCTCGGGTCAATATA
>NW_025880067.1:1434-2779 GCF_002878395.1 Capsicum annuum
TATATAATAAATGATAGCATTAGGTTCACAACAATGAGTTAAATATATAAAAGTCCACAACAAACAAACAAACAACAACACAAGTTTCTGCAATTACAACGATCATGGTGGATTATGATTCGGGCATGTAGTTCTTTTGTGGCCAGCGCACTTACATATGGAGCACTTGTTTCTTCTTGATGAAAATGATTCTCCAACTCCACGCCTTCTTTTATATGGCTTTCTTCTCGATTTGATAGTGCTCGGGTCAATATATGGAGAAGGTATTAATCTCCCCATAAGCTCTACCGGAACAACCCAAGATTCTTTGGGAGGCACCGGAGTAATATGCCCACTATATGCCATTTCATAATTTTTCACCGAATAATATTGAGAGGAGTGCTCGTAAACTTTAGGTCCATATTTATGGTCGTATTGAGCTCGAAGGGCTGCCATAGCATATGGACAAGGTATTTTGTCCAAGCCAAAAACTCTACACGTACAAGATCTTGTTTGAAGATCGACCGTGGCAGCATCACCATGACCGGTGATACAAAATTTGTAATCTGCTATTTTATGAGAGAATAACCTATTCCCCAAACTGATGTTTGTTGATATTTTTTTTTCGATTTCAAGAACAAATCAGGTTCTTTTTTCTAGGCACTTAAACTGCACACGCCTTTCGTTAAAAAAATTGCTATATTTCTCGCTTATTTTTTCAAACATAGCCTTGATGGGAAATTCTCTTTCATCGCCAAACAATGAATTCACCGATTCAGCTATGTTTGATGTCATAATATTGTACCTATAGAAAAGAATCACTTAGTACGACATCAAACTAAAATTGTAAATCAAACAAGACATTACATTCATAAGAATATACCTATTTGCTGGACAGAATGCCCAGCTCCATCTCTCAAAATCAACATGTGCAAGAAATTCTGCTACCTTAGGATTCACATCCGCTATTTGATTGAAATGGTCTAAAAACACCTCTCTACTATATGCTTTAGCTGCTCTATAAAAAGGGTGACGACCCTTTTGTTGTGATAGTTGTTTTGAATGTTCTCTCCAATATGCCTGATGCAACAACCAAAGTAAGCTGAAGAGAAGAAAAGTGAACCCATCTTTGGAATACTTGGATGCCTATCCGATACAAAATACAACTCTTCGGTATCTTCGATGCAGCTTCGCAGTTGTTCAAAAAAAATCCATAAGAGGCATCACATTCCTTGTCCGCTACACAAAAAACGACAGGAAAGATGTGATTCTCCGCATCCTGCGCTACCGCCACTAGCAGAACTTCATTATACCTACTCCTCAAAAAGGTACCGTCGACGGCTATGCCTTTTCTCAAATGTCGAAA
>NW_025880068.1:0-3825 GCF_002878395.1 Capsicum annuum
GTTAGTTCTATTCTTGATATTTTCCAATATAATATTAATGATTTATCTATATTTTTATCTGTTATTACTACTGAATAATTTTCACTTATTATAAATTTAAATTTTTGGTTTATAAAATTTTCTTTAATTGCAGTTATTATGCTTTTTTCTATAGGTCTAATAATCCTATCATCTGCTAAATATAATTCTATTGGTGTATCTATTCATTTTCTAAAACATGCTTTTATTAATATCTCTGTACCTCCAAGGTGTACATATTTTATTGGGTCTCCTCTAATTTTTATATCATTTATTTCTTTATTAATTAACCTTTTTGTTACTAGTGGTATACTAGCTTTACCTTTTGCATATCTGCAGTCTATTACATGTTCCTTTTGACTTACTACGTAGTATTCTTCCTTTTTCCTAGTAAATATATTTTTTATTGTTGGTATTTTAAATATTTTTACTACGCTTAAATTTAATTTTTTTTCTTTTATTTCATCAAATACATTGCTATCAAATATTATTTTTTGATCTGTTCCTTTGTCATTTAAATATTCTTCTTTTGTTATTATTTTTATATCTTCTTCAGTCATTTGGTTTATTTGTATATCTTCTTCAGTCATTTAATCCGCCTAATTCACTATCTACTTTATTATCTTCTATTTTATTATCTGTTTCATTCTCTAAAATTTCATAGATACTGTCTTCACTTTCTAATTCATAATCTATATAATCTATCTGCATATATTCTGTATTTTCTATTTCTATTTCTAATATTTGTTTATTTTTTGGATTTTTAGGTAATTTACAATCTCTAGGTAAATGTCCTAATTTTCAGCAATTATAACAAGTACATTCTTTTATAGATTTTTTTTTCCTATATGGTCTTTTATGTTTACTAATTTTTTACATAATATCTTTTTCTTGGTTTCTTATACTTATATTTTAATTTTTTGTATTTCAAATATTTCTTATGCCTTTTTTCTTTTCTTATAATATCTTTCTTCGCATCCAAATTGAGGTACTATTTTATCTTTGCAACATGTTAAATTTCTTATTAATATTTTTTCCATTTTTATTTCTTCTCTATATTTTTCACATAGGTTTCTATACCATTGTTTTAAAATTTTATTCTTGCTCCTAGAGTATCTACTATTTTTTTTTCATCCCAACTTTTTATTATATTTGAACTAAATGGTTCAGATAATTTATTAAAATATAATTTTCTTATTTCTTTACTTTCTTATTCAAAATATATAAGTCTAAATAAAATAAAAGAAAACGCACAAAGATTAGCCGACCTAATTACCTTAATATCTAGTATTGGGTCTTCTCATAATTAATCAATATAAATTAATCTCAAGTAAATCTAACCTAAATTTAAACAAGACAACTAGAAGAAAAATTACTTAAAATAAAATCAACCTTAGAAAAAGAAGATACAGATAATGATTTATTTAATACATACGAAAAATTATTTAATACAGATGGAAAATTACTTATACATGAACAACAAATACTAGTTAATCAGATAAAGAACATAAACCTACGCATTGAATATACCAAAGTTAGAATAAAATACTACACAGAAATTGCTAAAATTTCAATGGGATAAAATAATAAACTACACAAATTAATGAATACATCTTACGAAAAGAATAAATCATTAAAAGATATCAAAACTAAACTATATAGTTTATACCTAGAATACAAAAGATTATATAGTACTAACGAAGATCCTAAAACATTAGATAATTTAATTACGATAATATCCAATTTAGAATATGAATTAATAAAACATTTTAAGTCAAGAAAATAAAAATGAAAATTAAACCAACCAATAATATACACGAAATAATCTACTTAAAAATAAATACTTATTACTTAAAAACTATTTATTTCCTAGTAAAGTTACTGTGCCTAATCCGCACCCCCGTATAATTGGTATCAGAGCACAGTTATTTAAATAATACTGAAGTAGCATATATGTTTAAATTTAAACTTATATTTCCTTAAAAATAATCTACTTAAAAATAAATACTTATTACTTAATAACTATTTATTTTTTAGTAAAGTTACCGCGCCTAATCCATACCCCCTACAATTAGTATCAGAGACTATGCTGTTTAAAGTTATGAAAGTAGTGTATATTTAGATTTATATTATTTAAATATATGCTGGTATCAGAGCCCAGTTAATTAAATAATACGGAATTAGCATATATGTTTAAATTTAGGTTGTTTAAATTTTGGTTAGATTTACTTAAGATTAGTTTATATTGATTAATTATGAGAAGACTATTTAAAAATAGATAAGTTTTTTGAAAAAATAAAGAATCTTTAATTAGTAATTATTCAAAATATATAAGTCTAAATAAAATAAAAGAAAACCAACAAAGATTAGCCTACATAATTACCTTAATATCTAGTATTGAAGCAAAATTAATAATCCATTTAAAATCTAGAAGAATGAGACACATACCACCTAATTATGATAAAATCAGATTTAGATACCCACCAAAATATTATAAATATGGTTTAAATGAATAAAGTACAAAAATACAAAGAATTAAAGCAAATAATATCTAAAAAACGTAAAAATTAAAAATAAGAATAGAAAGACTATAATATAACATAATTGTCGGAGTTAGTAAAAACTCAATAAATGCACAAAAAGAAGAAATATCAAATTTAGAATTGACAATAGATAGTCTAGAATATACATACCAACATGATCTATTAATAATTAAATAAAAAATAAACAAAGAAGAATTTATAATATAATAAAAAACATATGAAAATCATGAAGATTAAAAATAAAAATAGTATTTTCTAATCTAGGAAGAAGGTATAAGAAAATAGGTGAACATTTATATTTAATGCTAGAAAAAGAAGAATTAAAATTAGAAGATAAATTGACAGCTATGGTGAGAATAGAAAAAGAAAATAAAGAAATAGATAGAAAAAAAGAAATAGAAAAAATAAAACAACAAACTATAGAAGAAATACGAAAAATAGAAGAAACTAAAAATAGTAGGATTGCTGAATTAGAAAGAGAACTACAAATGCTAAAAGATTTGTATGAAAAAAGACAGAAAGAAAAAAAAAGATAAAGAACAAAAATTATTAAATGAGATAAATCAATTTAAAGAAAAATTAGAAATAAGCAATAAAGGAATAAAAACCAGGGAATTAAAAATAAATACAATAGATATTGAAGAAACAGATAATTATAATTCGGAAGATTGTGAAACATATACAGAAATTTTAACAAATATAAAAAATTTAGAAATCAATAAAAAACAAGAAGTAATTAATGAAGAAAACTTAGAAAATAGAAACACAGAAATAAATGCTCTTGATAAAAAAGAAGATGAAAATCTAATATCTAGAACATCAGAAATAAGAAAACCTACTTATTATAAGAATAACTTTAAAAGATATAATCTAAAAGATGAATATGACAAATTAACACCAAAACAAATAGTTAATAAAAATTATAACTTTTTAGACTTAGCTTGTGTAATAGATACAGAAAAAATAATACAATTATGGATAGGATATATGAACAAATAATTATTAGATAATAATATAAATGTAACAGATGCACCAGAATATATAGAAAGAACACTAATAGGAACAATGAAATTATGGTTTTCAAATTTAACTGAAAATAGCAAGAAGGTATTAAGAACTAATAAACCTACAGAAGGAACATCATCAACAACTACAACTAAATTAACACCTATAGAATTATTAAAAAAAGTATGAAATAGCTATAAAAGATGAATTTAGCAGCATGACAACAACAGAAGAAGAACAAAATGAAGAGAAAGATACA
>NW_025880068.1:3925-12283 GCF_002878395.1 Capsicum annuum
TCAAATTTAACTGAAAATAGCAAGAAGGTATTAAGAACTGATAAACCAACAGAAGGAACATCATCAACAACTACAACTAAATTAACACCTATAGAATTATTAAAAAAAGTATGAAATAGCTATAAAAGATGAATTTAGCAGCATGACAACAACAGAAGAAGAACAAAATGAAGAGAAAGATACAAATAGAAATTTAATGTAAAAATTAGCAATATGTAATATGTGCTACATAGATGAATATACTTGCGCATTTAAAGAATATTATTCTAAAGGAGCATATAATACAGAAGAAATTAAAGAAATAAGAAAATTATATTTTAATAAATTATCTGAACCATTTAGTTCAAATATAATAAAAAGTTGGGATGAAGCAAAAATAGTAGATACTCTAGGAGCAAGAATAAAATTTTACAACAATGGTATAGATATCTATGTGAAAAATATAGAGAAGAAATAAAAATAAAAAAAATATTAATAAGAAATTTAGCATGTTGCAAAGATAAAATAGCACCCCAATTTGGATGCAAATAAAGATATTATTAGAAAAGAAAAAGGCGTAAGAAATATAAGAAATATAAAAAATCAAAATATAAGTATATGAAACCAAGAAAAAAATATTATGTAAAAAATAATTAACATAAAAGATCATATACGAAAAAGAAATCTATAAAGGAATGTACTTGTTATAATTGCGGAAAATTAGGACATTTAGCTAGAGATTGTAAATTATCTAAAAACCCAAAAAATAAACAAATATCAGAAATAAAAATAGAAAATAAAGATATATGTAGATATATTATATAGATTACGAATTAGAAAGTGAAGACAGTATATATGAAATTTCAGAGAATGTAACAGATAATGAAATAGATAGTGAATTAGACGAATTAAATGACTGAAGAAGATATACAAACAAACCAAATGACTGAAGAAGATATAAAAATAATAACAAAAGAAGAATATTTAAATGACGAAGGAACAAATCAAAAAATAATATTTGATAACAATGTATTTGATGAAATAAAAGGAAAAATGTTAGATTTAAGTGTAGAAAAAATATTTAAAATACCAATAATAAAAAATATATTTACAAGGAAAAAGGAAGAATATTACGTAGTAATTCAAAAGGGACATGTAATAGACTGCAGATATGCAAAAGGTAATGCTAGTAGACCACTAGTAACAAAAAGGTTAATTACTAAGGAAATAAACGATATAAAAAGTAGAGGAAACCCAATAAAATATGTACATTTTGGAGGTACAGAGATATTAATAAAAACATATTTTAGAGAATGAATAGATACACCAATAGAATTACATTTAGCAGATGATAGGATTACAAGACCTATAGAAAAAAGTATAATAACTGCAATTAAAGGAAATTTAATATACCAAAAATTTAAATTTATAATAAGTGAAAATTATTCAGTAGCAATAACAGATAAAAATATAGATAAATTATTAGTATTATATTGGAAAATATCAGGAATAGAACTAACCCCAGGAAGTAAAATGTTTACAGCAAGATGTAAAAATCTATATGTATTAACAACAAAACATAAAATAACGGAAAAAAATAAAATTAACAAAATACAAATAGAAAGTTCTTTCGAACAACTTGTAAAAATAATTAATAATAATGATTATAGTGATAGAGACATAGATATAGAAGAAAATTTAGAAATAATAAATGATAGAATAAGCACAACAAAAATAATAGCTTATGAAAACCAGAATCATCAAGTTCATAAAAAAGAACAAGTTATGAAACAAGTTCAACAACTAATTTAAACCAATATTACATAACAGGAACAATAAATGAAAAAGAATATTTAATACTCTTAAATACAGGACAAAAATAAAATTATATAGTAAGATATCTAATAAAAAATGAGGAAATAAAATCTGACAATAATATATGCCCAGATCTACCAATAAGCTTAATAAACACTAAAAATATAGTAGAAAAAAAAATAACAATAGAAGTTAGAAAAAGAAAAATAGAATTTGAAATAAAGGAAGAAATGCAAAAAGCAGACATAATATTAAGAATAAAATGGCTAGAACAAGTAAAACCATATAATATAGAGCATACACAATTAACTATAACATATAATAGAGAGAAATTATTCTTAAGAAGAGCTTTAACGCGATATGAAAATATATGTACTAATGAAGATAGTAGCTGCAGGGTATTACAGTAGATATTATTCGCCTATGATAGATACAGAAGCATAAGCTAATTTATGTAGATATAATTATTTACCAAAAAATAAATGGGATAAATTAAAGACACCAATAATAGTTAAAGGATTTAATAATGAAGAAAGCTTAATTACCTATAAAGCTAAGAATGAAAAAACACAAGTATGAGATAAAATATTAACAATAGAAGAAATCTATAATTATGAGCTAACATCAAAAGATATACTTTTAGGAATGCCGTTTTAAGATAAATTATACCCACATATAATAACTAGAACGGATTAGTGGTTTACAACGCCATGTATACAGAAAGTAAGAGCAAAAAGAATTACTAATAAAATAAGAAAAAAACTGATTGGATAGAAAGAAGTGAAAAAATTACACAAAAATTAGAGAATATTAAAAATACTGAATATACAATAGAATTGGTCGTATTTTTCAATAAATAAAAAATAAATAACTATATTTTCAATATGTAAGATAGAAATAATTAAGAAAAAATTAGAATAATTATATAGTGAAGATCCATTAAAATGATGGAAAAAACATAAAATCACTATAAAAATTGAATTAATAGATAAAAATAGCGTAATAACCCAAAAACCATTAACATATAATTTTGACTATTTAAAAGAATTGAAAATGCACATAGAAGAATTATTAGAAAAACAATTCATACAAAAAAGTAATAGTAAACATAATAGCCCAGCATTTATAGTAAATAAATATAGTGAACAAAAAAGAGAAAAAAGTAGAATGGTTATTGATTATAGAAATTTAAATGCAAAAACCATGACATATAATTAACCAATACCAAATAAGATATTAATAATAAGACAAATACAAGGATATAATTATTTTAGTAAATTTGATTGTAAATAAAGATTTTACCATTTAAAGTTAGAAAAAGAATCTAAGGAATTAACCACATTTACGGTACCACAAGGATTTTATGAATGGAATGTACTACCATTTGGATATAAAAATGCACCATGTAGATATCAATATTTTATGGATAGTTATTTTAAACAACGACCTAATTGTATAGTATACATAGATGATATACTATTATATACAAAGACCAAAGAAGAACATTTAAAATTATTAGAACAGTTTACAGATATAATAGAAAAATCAGGTATAAGGTTAAGTGAGAAGAAAGCAGAAATTATGAAAAATCAGATAGAAATTTAGGGAATACAAATAGATAAAAGTGAAGTAAAAATGCGACAACATATAGTACAAAAAATAATAAATTCAATAGAAAGATTTGATACAAAAAAAAGAAATTTCAATCATTTTTAGGATTAGTAAACCAAGTAAGAGAATATATTCCAAAATTAGAAGAAAACTTAAAACCATTATAGAAATAATTAAAAAAGGATGTAGAATATAACTATAACGAAGAAGACAAAAAACAAGTTCAAAAAATAAAAATACTTTGTAAAGAATTACCAAAATTACAATTTCCAATGAAAATAGAAAATTTATATATATAGTAGAAGCAGATGCTAGTGAATGTAGTTATGGAAGAGTACTTAAATATCGATATGAAGGAGAAAAATTAGAACACCATTGTAGATACTACTTAGGTACGTTTAATGAAACAGAAATAAAATGGGAAATAAATAGAAAAGAATTATGCTCATTATATAAATGTTTATTAGCATTTGAGCCATATATTGTATATAACAAGTTTATTGTATGAACAGATAATACACAGGTACGTTGGTGGTTAACAAAGAAAATATAAAATTCAGTTACAACAAAAGAGATTCGGAGATTAGTCTTGAATATATTAAATTTTACATGTACAATTGAAGTAATTAATACTAACAAAAATGTTATTGCAGATTACATATCAAGACAAAGCTACACAGACTGATATAATAGAAGATGATGCTTTAGAAAAGATATTGAAAACTCTAACTACGTTTTCAATGAAAGTGGACAGTATGGGTAATGAAATAGAAAAGCTAAAGACTAATGAAGATAAACTGAAGTCTATTGCTACAAATCAGATAACTCAGCAGTGCGCAGAGCTATGTCGATCGAAAAACATTAAAATTCTAGAGCTAGAAGGATACGTTGGGGCACTCCTTAAAACCCATAACATTTACTAATCTACTTTTGCAGGTACAATTTACCATAGCTGTCAATTTATCTTCTAGTTTTAATTCTTCTTTTTCTAGCATTAAATATAAATATTCACCTATTTTCTTATACCTTCTTCCTAGATTAGAAAATACTATTTTTACTTTTAATCATTCATGGTTTTCATATATTTTTTCATCTATTATAAATTCTTATTTGTTCATTTTTTATTTAATTGTTAATAGATCATGTTGGTATGTATATTCTAGACTATCTATTGTCGATTCTAAATTTGATGTTTCCTCTTTTTGTGCATTTATTGAGTTTTACTAACTCCGATAATTATGTTATATTGTAGTCTTTCTATCCTTATTTTTAATTCTTTACGTTTTTAGATATTATTTACTTTAATTCTTTATATTTTTGTACTTTATCCATTTAAACCATATTTATAATATTTTGGTATGTAGCTAAATCTTATTTTATCATAATTAGGTGGTATGTGTCTCATTCTTCTAGATTTTAAATGGATTATTAATTTTACTTCAATACTATATATTAAGATAATTAGGTAGGCTAATCTTTGTGGGTTTTCTTTTATTTTATTTAGACTTATATATTTTGAATAATTACTAATTAATTTTTTTTTAATTTTTCTAAAAGTTTCTCTATTTTTAAATGATCTTCTCATAATTAATCAATATAAATTAATCTCAAGTAAATCTACTCTAAATTTAAACATATATGCTACTTCCGTATTATTTAAATAACTGAGCTCTAATACCAATTGTAGGAGGCTGCGGATTAGGCGCGATAACTTTACTAGGAAATAAATAGTTATTAAGTAGGGGTGCGGATTAGGCGCGGTAAGTTTACTAGATAATTAATACATATGTATTTATTTTTATATAATGTATTTTGTGAATATTATTGATTGGAATAATTTTCATTTTTATCTTCTTGACTTAAGATGTTTTATTAATTCTTATTTTAGATTAGATATGATTGTAATTAAATTATCTAGTGTTTTAGGATCCTCGTTAGTATTTTGTAACCTTTTGTATTCTAGGTATAAACTATATAGTTGTGTTTCTATTTCTTTTAATGATTTATTCTTTTCGTAAGATGTATCCATTAATTTATGTAATTGTTAAATTCTTTGTAGTAATATTCATTAACTGTTTTTCTTCGTTCTTATTTTTTTATTTTCATATATTTTATTAATATATTTAATTTTACTGATATTCATATTTTGGAGGGTGATTAAATGGTAATTGATTAAATGCTTTGCTATAATATTCTTTAGTTTTTTCACTTCATTTTTGTAAATCTTCTATATTATTTTTAAGATATTCTAAATATTCTATATTTTTTGTTTTAAAGTATTCAATTAAATTTGTGTTTATAAGGTTTTCTGTTAATCTTATTTCTTCTATTTCTTATTTCTAATATTTTAGATATTCGTAGTTTATCATTTTATTTTAAAGTAAATGTATAATAATCTATTCTATTTGTACTATATTTAATATCTTGTTTGAGGTTATTTATGCTACTAACTATTTCTTCTTGTTCTCTTTTTAATGAATTTTTTAAACTATCTAAACTTTTATCTTTGCTTTTTTCTAGATTTTTTAAGGTTTCGTCTATCCATTTTAATTTTTCTATTAGATTTTCCATTATTTCTCTAGTTTGTTTTCGATAATTAATTTCTATATGTAGGTCTTCTTGGATTGCTCTAATTTTCTTAATATATCTTGACATTTTAGTCTGTATAATATCCATCTGAATCTAAATAATATTGTTGTTCATAATATATGTGTAAGTTTTCTATACTGTTTAATAATTCTTCCTCTTCATAATCTTGTAATTTTTCCCATATTATTTTGTTTATGTCCATAATTTCTATATCTCTAAGTATATATAAAATAAGTATTTCAATATCTTCTGTCATTTAGGCTTGATTAAATACCTTTTCATAATATTTTTCAGTTGTTTATTTTAGTCTAAGTAGTTCTTGCATATTTTTATTAAGAAATTCTATATATTTTACATCTTTAGTTTTCATGTATTTGTCTAAATTTGCTTTTATTTATTTTTCTACTAATTGTATGTTTCTCATATCTTTTTTCCAAAATTCTAAATATACATAATTTATCATAGTTAGTGTGTCGATTTGGCATGTAAGTATTTATAAGAGTAGTTCGGTAGGTGTGGTATATAATTAATTTTAGTCATAAAATATCTATCAAATATTTTTTCCAATATGATTTTTCTTATATCCACTATTTCTATATCCTTAAGTACATATAAAACGAGTATTTTAAATTTATCTACCATTTCGTCAGATAAATATTTATCCATTTTTCATAAAATTGCTATTTTCAAAATATTCTCTTCAATCATGCACATAACGAAATATGATCACTTTAGATTTCTATATACTAGATTATTCTTAAATAACATATTTTTCAGTCACTATTAGCATGATAATCTGGACACTTTTCCCTTAAACAGCACCTCTACTTTGGTTACTCCCCTATCACGGCTTTCTTGCCTCACCGATTTCACCTTTAGGATGGCATAGTTCTTAGGGATTTTTCTCCTTTTCCACTTTACTAATAAACTTCTTAACATGCTATTTTTCGAATAATTCTACTATAAAGCAACTAACATAAATTTATTTTATCATATCATGATTGTTAGGAATTTATGAATTTAGCTATTCATAATAGTAAATGAATATACCTGTTTTGTTGTTTTGATAATTCTAAGCTTTGTTCCTCCATAGATTTTTTCATTGAAATATCCCTGTTTTTTAATAACTAAGCAAACTATTTGTTGTGGACAAGAGAGAGTATTTGTGCTTCAACTCATGAAGACTTATTTTTCTTTCTACCTTCGATGCCTTTTATTTATAATCTGAACCTTTACAAAAGTTTTCCTTACTTATTTTACACATTTCTAAAACTTTACAAAAAATTTTCAAAAATTATCTACATCTACCTAACCTCATTTACTATACTTAACAAATGTCTTCTAAAAAGACAAAAACTAATTAAAGCCTAGACTAATAATAGTCAAAAACCTATACAATTCTAATAATTTACGTAAAGAAAATTGTGAAAGTTTGTTACATGTCGCTTTCACAATTTAATAGCTTGTCTTTTATCTCCATTATTGTTTCCGCTGATATCTTCTTCTTGTCATATCTACTGCTTTTTTATCTTCTTTCCAGCTGGCATGCTTATCTTCTTGATTTTTTATTTTATTCTAACCGAACTTCTGAGATAATATTATCTTCTCCATTACATCTCGAACATTGATGATCTGGATATTTGTGTCCAATTATCTTGCAATATATTGTCAATAATCCATCTAAAATAAATCCTCTCTTAATTGCTCTTGCAGTAGATTGTTTTTTTGGGTTTAGTAATGTCATTATCCATTGTCTAACATCTTCCATATCTGCTTGTCGTAGTTCTTTTGAATTTGAATAAACCATCTGATGATCTCTTGAATAATAGCTCCATATTCAGTTTCCATTGGTATACTTGTTTGCTAGTTCTTGAATAATTGTAGCTAGTCCAATAAGTCGTTTGTTTGCATAAGAATTAGGTATCTCGATTCTGGGTATCTCTGGCTACTGCAAAATATCTTCTGGTATAATCATATCTCTAGTTAATCCTATTTTTACAACTTGTATAACTGGTTTTATCTCGTCATATAATATCTTTGCTGGTGCAGTACAACACTTTATATAAAATAGATTTCTTTAGTTACTCTTTTATAGATGTTGAATATTTTTTGTAATTCTTCAATAGCTGATAGTTTTTCTCCATCTTGGGTATATATGGTATTTAATAATCCATAGTCGAAATAAGTTTTTATTAGGCTTGGGTTAGTTTTGGGTAGTGCAATTAGCTTGTTGTGACCTTGTAATCTTTGGGTTATATAGTTTGTGTCAGGTTCTTTGATATCTGTAGATCTGGGGTTAAGGTTTAGAAAAGTTTGTACTCGGTAGATATTTTTTATGTATTTTTGGGCTGTATAGTTATAAAC
>NW_025880069.1:0-1014 GCF_002878395.1 Capsicum annuum
ACTAAAGATAATGCGAGACTTCTAGAATGAAGTCATGCCAAATATGGGATAAAATCAAACGTAAATTTAAAGAAATAAAATAAAATCCCAAAACCTGGAGTCATAAGTTTAAAAGCATCAAATACAACTCAGAAATACTAAAATAAGAAAAATTTAACTCTGAAAACAAGTAAAGACATCCAAAACAGGTAAGAGAAGGTCTGGACTCAGCTCAGTACCACATTCACCACTTAGATAAGCACTAATCAACTGCCATGAGAAGTGCTCGTACTAGGATTTACACTGGAAGGGCGCAGTAGGAGTGAGTATGGTCTATTTGTACTCAATAGGTATCATAGGTCGACTAAGCAAAGCAAAAAAATAAGACAAGTAAAATATACTATGAGCACGTCACCTGCAAGTAAAAATGTCTCAAATGGTAGCTCATACCATCTCCATTGATAGTTTTAATATATAGATATACAAAAAATAGTACATCACACACACACACACACACACACACACACACACACACATATATATATATATATATATATATATGAAAATACATTGAAAGTATGCACAAGTCAAAGTAAACCAAGAAAAACACTCCAGATGCGTATGCAATGGGAATGAAAGTCATTGCATGACTTTCTGTATACACCCACCGAGCTCGCAGCTACCCAAATGGTTGTGGTGGTGGTGATGGGGGTTGCAATTAGGGGTGTGCAAAAATCGAACCGACTGATAAACCAAACCGATAAAAATGTTATTGGGTTATTGGTATTGGGTTAACAATTTTTTATTGATTTTATCAAAAAATTTATTGGGTAAACGGTTCAGTTTTGGTTTTAGCTTATTGGGTTATCAGTTAAACCGATAACCCAATAAGGATACATTATGATATTGTTTTATCCCTATTTATGTTACAGATATAATCTCTCTCTCTCTTTCTCTCTCTATCTATTTATATATATAAATAGATAGATAAATAGATATGTGTATGCATATATATATATATATATATATATATAT
>NW_025880069.1:1114-2075 GCF_002878395.1 Capsicum annuum
ATTCACAAAATATTAACCTATTCAGGGCAACAAAGGTACAATATAAAACTCGACTATTATCGTATTGAAAAGCTTAAAGCATTTATAGCTTCCAACAATTAGGATTTAATTATTTTTCTAACTAACATTCAGTTCAAGTTTGAAGATTCTTGTAAACTAAAATGCATTGCGTAGGATTTTGGCGGTAACTAAGATTTCATTTTTTTATGTTAGTTGTTACTATTTCTATTTAATAAGTATTTTCTTATTTTCAAAAATAGTGTTTATAAATGGTACAAACATCTTATGAATGTATGGAATGAGAAAGTAATGCTCACAATCAACTTATATGATGATATCCAATTCATCCAACTCATATAAACATGAAAGTGAGTCCAGAATCAACTCAATATATCCATAATTCATGATTGTCAACTCAAAATAGGCACCATTACAATAAATTTGCATGCAAAACATCATTAATATCATATCAACCCCTAACTCTTGTATGTTCATCATGATAAAAACAATCAATACTCAAATAAGGACTGTGTTGGCAAACTAAGCCCCCGAATAAGCATCATATCCAGAATAAAAGCATTCCAATGCACAGATAAGGACAACGATGTAAAATATAGCCCCTACACGGGCAACACACAATATCAGATATCATAAACCAACCACAACAAAATATAGGCCCCCATACAAGCATAGAACAGTAAAAATAATATCAAAATGTAAATTCCATAACTACTTTTTCAACTCAAAGCATGCTTTACTTATTTATTAACTACCCAGCTCAATCTTAAATGAGTTAAATCATAAGCTACCTCAAAACAATGAAATCCTGATCAAAAGTTCTTCAACACAGAGCTTTTCCTAGCTTAAAAAACTCAACATTAGCTATAACATTTAAATATAACATCCACACGTTTAAAAAAAGCTAACAATACCCATATAGCCCATATTCGGGCTGAGACCA
>NW_025880070.1:0-2700 GCF_002878395.1 Capsicum annuum
TTTGATATTTCATCTTTTTGTGTATTTATTGAGTTTTCACTAACTCCGGCAAATATATTATAATGTAGTCTTTTTATTCTTATTTTTAATTTTTTACGTTTTTCTGAAATAATTTATTTTAGTTCTTTGTATTTTTGTACTTTATTCATTTGAACCATATTTATAATATTTTGGTGGATATCTAAATCTGATTTTATCATAATTAGGTGGTATGTGTCTCACTCTTCTAGATTTTAAATGGATTATTAATTTTGCTTCAATACTACATATTAAGGTAATTAGGTAGGCTAATTTTTGTGGGTTTTCTTTTGTTTTATTTTGACTTATATATTTTGAATAATTACTAATTAAAGATTCTTTAATTTTTCTAAAAGCTTCTCTGTTTTTAAATGGTCTTCTCATAATTAATCTAATCCAATCCAATCAAAATTCAAATATATATGTTACTGCTGTATTTTTTAAATAACTGGGCTCTGATACCATTAGTAGAGGGTGTGGATAACTAACTTGTAAAGATAAAAAGTAAAATAGATCTATTATATATAATGGATATATTTTACTTTTTATCTTTACAAGTTAGTTATCCGCACCCCCCTGTTTACTAATCCTAAAAATGATTGTAATTTCTTTTTTGTATCTAATTCTTCTTTCGAATTTATTATTTTTTGTACTACATGTTGTTGCATTTTTACTCCACTCTTATCTATTTGTATTCTTAAAAATTCTATCTGATTTTTACTATCTATTTGTATGACTTACACTATTCACTTCATCATTTATTGCAATGCATATGCATCTTATATGTTTCTTTTATTTGTTCTTGGCGTGTAAACAACTTCTACTTATCTTCATAAATACTTACTTCTATTTGATTTCATATATAGATATATTAGAAATGTTAGTAGAGATGGTGTGAGCTACTATTTGGAAACTTTTCTGTTTGCAAGTGACGTGCTAATAGTACTTTCTTTACTTGTATTATTTTTTTCTTTGCTTAGTCAGCCTATGATAAAACTTTTCTGTTTGCAAGTGACGTGCTAATAGTACTTTCTTTACTTGTATTATTTTTTGCTTTGCTTAGTCAGCCTATGATACGTACTCAATCTAAGTGGACCATACTCACTCCTACTGTGATCTTTCGGTGTATATTCTAGTATGGTTATGAGATGTTGGAGGTTGATTTTGTGCGGAATTTTTCAGATCTCTGAAGTAGTAGTGTGCTCCATGATGTTCGGGGAAAATTTCAGATCTCATCTGGGGTGAATTTCAAATCTCATCCTATCTTGTTGTTTTTATTTAGTTTTCGAAGACAAAAATTTATATTTCAACTATATTCAGATGTTAATTCTTAAATGCTCTACACTTATGACACTATTTCTTGGGGATGTTATGATATTATTTCAGACTTTCGTTATATTTGTATACGTATTGACCAGATTTCACTCTAGAAGTAGTTCAATCTTGTTTTCTTTTTGGATGTTTGGCTTATCTACCAAGGTTGGATCAATGTAGATGCAATCATGACCTTAACTTTTGGGTCATGATAATGACATAACTTGTAGATTTTAAAATTGAACTTTTGTCTCTTACATATACGACATAAATTCCAAGGAATTAAGTTACACAGTATGACATGACCTGTTATGCTTTGTAAGGCATAACTTGTGGCATATTATAATATAAAATTATAAATTTATGTTGAATAAAAGTTATTTGTTATTTTAGTATCAGAGATATTTTTGACCACTTAATTTAAATACAACTAAAAAACGGCCCCAAAATAGGGATAGTTGTGCAAATGACCCCATGACAACTCTATTTCAGTTGCTTGTAGTATATACTGAAGGGGATGTTTTAAAAATAGCAACAGTTTGGCCTAAAATCTACCTTCCATAGCCACACTTTATAATATTATTTACGAAAAAAGGTCTAATACCCTTCAACTATTGAAAATGGTACACAGATACCCTTCTTCCACCTTTGGGCTCAAACATACCCTTTCATCCATCTATTTGGCTCAAAAATACCCTTCATGTATTAAAAATGGCTCAAAAATGCCCTTCTTCCTTTATTGGTTCAAAAATACCCCCCTATCCATCTATTTGGATAAAAAATGCCCTTAACATTAAATTTAAGTCCAAAAATGTATCCTCCTTTATATTATATTATTTTTTTTGGTTTCATGTAAGGGTAATTTTTTTTGTAATTACAATTTTTTAATTATGATATTATATATTTTTTGGTGGAATATATTGCATTAATTAGTATATTATTTTTTTGTTTTCACCTTTTTTTAGTTATAATTTATTTTATTAATATATTATTTTGGGCTTATTTTAATTACAACTTTTTATTATTATATTATTTCTGGGTTTTCTTTAATTATAATTTTTTATTATTATATAGTTTTTGTGGATTTTACGTCAGGGGTGGGTTTGTTTTTTAATTATTATTTTTTTAGTTTTAGGTTGGTACCAAGTTATCAAGTAATTTATGGTACATCATAATAGCTATATTTATAATAGTTTATGTTTTTTCAAGAAATATATTTTTCCTATTTTAGGACTCTTAATTTCCTTCCATATATTTTAGGACTCTTAATTTTATTCTATATATTTATTTAATAAAATAAAAATTAAAGGAAAAAGATTAAATGATTTTATCTATTGTAAAGTCTTCTAAGGGAGAATGTTGTTTTTT
>NW_025880071.1:0-1034 GCF_002878395.1 Capsicum annuum
TCTTAATTGCTCTTGTGGTAGATTGTTTTTCTGGGTTAAGTAATGTCATTATCCATTGCCTAACATCTTCCATAACTGTTTGTTGTAATTCTTTTGAATTTGAATAAATCATCTGATGGTCTCTTGAATAATAGCTCCATATTGGATTTCCATTGGTATAATTATTTGCTAATTCTTGAATAATTATAGCTAGTCCGATGAGTTGTTTATTTACATAGAAATTAGGTATCTCAATCCTGGGTATCTCTGGCTGTTGCATAATATCTTCTGGTATAATCATATCTCTGGTTAATTCTATTTTTACAACTTGTATAAATGGTTTTATTTCATCGTATAATATCTCTACTGGTGCAGTATAACACTTTATATAAAATAGATTTCCTTTGGTTATTCTTTTATAGGTGGTGAATATTTTATGTAATTTTTCCATAGCTGATAGTTCTTCTCCATCTTGGGTGTATATGTTATTTAATAATCTATAGTCAAAACAAGTTTTTATTAAGCTTGGGTTGGTTTTGGATAGTGCAATTAGCTTGTTGTAACCTTGTAATTTTTGGGTTATATAATTTGTGTTTGGTTCTTTGATATTTGTAGCCCTAGAGTTAAGGTTTAGGAAAGTTTGTACTCTGTAGATATTTTCTATGTATTTTGGGGCTGTATAGTTATAAACTTTTTTATCTTGGTTCAGACTATCTCGGTATGTGATAATTTGTGGGGATATGAACAAGGGGTCTTTTTGTGTTTTTGGTATAAATGGTTTCTCAAATATCTTATTCATATTCATGTTCTGATATCTTTGTCTACTAACTCCTCTGCTTTTACCTGCAGAAGTAGATTGATAAACGTTATGGGTTTTATAGAGTGTCCCATCGTCTCCTTCTAGCTCTAGAACTTTAATGTCTTCCGATCGACATAGCTTTGCACACTGCTGAGTTAGCTGATTTGTAGCTATCGACTTCAGTTTAACTTCATTAGTCTTTAGCTTTTCTATTTCATTACCCATACTGTCCACTTTCATTGAAAGCATAGTTAGG
>NW_025880072.1:0-484 GCF_002878395.1 Capsicum annuum
TTTCTTTTCATGTTAGTTACTACTTTTTTTTTCATGAGTATTTTCTTATCAGTTAAATTGAAAATCAAATCGTTAGGGATTAAAAATCGATAATTAATATAACTACATTTATTATAAGTATGTGTCTTAGTTTCTTTAGTATTTGTTTTGTTAATATTGTTTAAAATATCTGCTTCAATATTTAGTACATTTTTTTAGTTACAATAACTCATATGATATATATAATTAAGATTACAAAATTGAAGGAGTTTCATAGGAATGGAAACTGAAATTTTAGATTGAATTAATAAACGGATGAAATTTTTATTTCATAAACTAATTAATAAACGGATGAATTTTTTTTTAGATTGGAAGTAATGAAGGAAGAGGGACAATAAATAGGGAGAGGGATAATTGAATTTTTAAAAAAAATTAAAGAAAAATAGATTTTTTTTTTGTTTTTTTTATCATTAAAAATGCTGATTTGGCATAAAAATACCTCCAT
>NW_025880072.1:584-1637 GCF_002878395.1 Capsicum annuum
TTTCATAAACTAATTAATAAACTGGAGTTTTACAAAATTAATAAACGGATGAATTTTTTTTTAGATTGGAAGTAATGAAGGAAGAGGGACAATAAATAGGGAGAGGGATAATTGAATTTTTTAAAAAAATTAAAGGAAAATAGATTTTTTTTTTTTTTTTTATCATTAAAAATGCTGATTTGGCATAAAAATACCTCCATCACGCGCGTGATGGAGGTTGAACTCAAATATTTTGCCACATCAATGTAAAAGGGGCACGCGACATACTAAAAGAACAAATTCGGAGGTACTTAGGACTAGTCAAAGTTCAAGTGTATTGTGAATAAAACGTGACAAGTTCAGGGGTAATCGATACTTCTCTCTATATATACAGAGTTATTTCCGAAGTTAACAGGTGCCCGTACACCCCCTTCTAATAAGATTTCTCTGCCCTGAAGGAGACCATGAAGAACTCATTTACAGAGTAGATGGATGTCACTTGAAAATGTCGATAGCATTGTGTTCTGAGGTGCAGAATAATTGATTTTGTACCATGTGCAGACGTGCTTGGAATTCCTCGTTGCTCATACAATTACCTATTTCGGTAATGAGAGATCTCAACAATGCCACAACTTTTCCAATTGAACAATTCACTGAACATGCATCTGAGTTTTTGATTAATCAGTCGAGTCTTTACAACAATTCACTTCAGATTTTTTGTCCGCTCCAAGATGATTAGACAATTTTTACCTTTTAGCATCTGCCTAACTTGGGCAAATTGGTAATTGAAGAACTTGATACTGCAGTTTCAGCTTAAGATGTGTTCTTGGCACTAGTGAAATGATTTGCATGATCTGCAATCAGCCAAGGCAATTAAGAAGATAGATTGGATAACACTTAGTAGACATGGCTATATTAGGAAATAGGAATGTTAAGCATTGTACTGAAAGCTTTCACCACATTTAATACGAGTGATGACATGGCTATTAACATACTGCTTTTCATGTATCCGATATCAAAATTATCTAGCATAGCAAATGATACGCCAATTCATTCTGTTTACAGCGGGAATAT
>NW_025880073.1:0-2030 GCF_002878395.1 Capsicum annuum
CATTCCTATGCCTGGCACTACTAGAGCACCAAAACTTATACCTATCTACATCCCTCGTCTTAGAGCCTACCCAGTTGGTCACCTAGACACAAGCTATAATCCTCCTCTACCTAAGAATCTTCACGAGCTCTATAAACTTACCTTGAAGAGTCCCTATGTTTGAAGACCCAATTCTCAACCTAGAGGTTCCCTTATCCCACTTAATCCTACAACCCCTCGCCCCTAACCCCAAACTTGACAACAACAACAGAAAATAACAACACGTACGATGGTAAATAAATATGCTATTCTCAACTATGACAAAGTAATAGAGAAATTGGAATCAGTAATGCAACAGAAACAGTCAAAGATAATCAAGCAAGAATCAAGAGAGAAAATACTAAAATATAAATATAAAAAAAAACAAAAATGTATCCACCACCAACGGTCAAGAAACCTAGACAAGATAACTAAAGGAAATGAAACAAGTGCAACTAATCCAGGGAGAAGATGAAAAGGCATTTTCTTGATCGATTCATCGAATTTCGACAAGTTGGTGCAGAAATTTGTCGCTAAAATTTTATTGTCGTCACCTTTACCTACTACTGATACCACCCCTGAATTTGGTCGCCGAAAAATGTACGCTTTGAGTTGTCAGAGAAGCTACCCCGAACTTGTAGTGCTTGCAAGTGATTAGAAAGAAAAATAAAAGAGAGAAGAGAGAAGAAGAAAAAGTGAAAATCTATTCGGAAAAGAAAAGAGAGAAGAGAGAAGAAGAAGAAAGAGAGGAATTAACAACTATTAATTATGTTTTCTATTTTTTTTAGGTAGTTATTAATGATTTATCTATTATGCTGTTTTTAATTCTCCGTAGACACCATTAAGGAGGTTATTCCCCCACTTTCTCTTTTCAATAGTTATAAGAAGTTATTTCCTTGACATTAGGGGTGATTAATCCACTAATTGTATGTACTCCCTCCATTTCAAAATAGTTAGCCCTTTTTGACTTGGCACTCCCCTTAAAAAAGTGTTTATTAGGGGTTTATTTTACCAAATTAACCTTATTAATTATGCTTTAAAAATATAAATTTGAGTAAATATACTTTGTTTAGTTATTTAATGTTGAGGGTAGTATTGAAAGAATATAATAAAATACTCTTGATTTCATCAAAAGGGACAACTAAATTGAAACAGATATTTTTAAAAGAGTGTCAACTAAAATGAAATGGAGGGAGTAATTTACTTGGTTTTAGTGGAAAAACAAGCAGAAAATATTTCAGTTTTGAGTACTTTAACCCAACCAGGGCCATAAATCCATAAATCATAGAAAGAAAACATCAGATTTTATCTTACAACATCCCATAACTAGATCCATATTCGAGAACCATAACAAAAACTTTATGTGAAATATCTTTCCTACCACCAATAGAATTTTAGGAATTATATTATCATCATTGTTTACTAAACCTTTCAAATAATATTAGTCCATATGGGCCAAAACTTATATTCTCCCACTTAACGAATGTGTGTCATTATAAACTTAAAGGTTTAATAAAAGAGTTAATACATAAAAATGACCCTAGACTTGAAACCAAATTATAACTTTGACAGTGCGTGCACAAATATGACCTTTAACTATTCAAAACGGCACAAATATGACCTCCAATTCTACGTGGCAAAACACATGTTCAACATACAAAATTGGGTGCGTTCAGCTTAAAATCTAACAGTATAATACATAAATATGACCTTAAACTTTGACAGTGCACAAATATGACCTTTAACTATTCAAAACTGCACAAATATGACCTTTAAATGACTCTTCACTATTATTTTTTCATTATTTTTGGCTCAAAGATGAAACTGGCATCTAATTTCTTTTGTCATTGTGGAAAAAGAGCAATATTGAAGATTTATTAATTAGGCGGGTTAGCCTCATATGAAAAAATCGAGCGGATTTGTTCAGGTTTTGAATAGTTAAAGGTCCTATTTGTGCACTATCATAGTTTATGATCAAAGTTATAATTTGGTGTCAAGTTTAGGGTCATTTT
>NW_025880073.1:2130-2839 GCF_002878395.1 Capsicum annuum
AAACTGTGACAGTGCACAAATATGACCTTTAACTATTCAAAACTGCACAAATATGACCTTTAAATGACTCTTCACTATTATTTTATCATTATTTTTGGCTCAAAGATGAAACTGGCATCTAATTTCTTTTGTCATTGTGGAAAAAGAGCAATATTGAAGATTTATTAATTAGGCGGGTTAGCCTCATATGAAAAAATCGAGC
Organism: Capsicum annuum; assembly: GCF_002878395.1. Lineage (NCBI taxonomy): Eukaryota > Viridiplantae > Streptophyta > Magnoliopsida > Solanales > Solanaceae > Capsicum > Capsicum annuum. Next base: position 2,333 of record NW_025880073.1, read on the forward strand.
GGATTTGTTCAGGTTTTGAATAGTTAAAGGTCCTATTTGTGCACTATCAAAGTTTAAGGTCAAAGTTATAATTTAGTGTCAAGTTTAGGGTTATTTTTATGTATTAATTCTTAATAAAATTCTATCATTATGTGCGCAATAAGATGCCAAATCCTCCTTTCTTTATCTTCTCTTCTTTGCCTCTGTATTTCTCTAACACATTCGTCTTTAATTTTTATTTTCGTGATTCGTAAAAAAACATCCTTAAGTTTGTTGCCAAAAAAATTAAAATCACAAAAATTTTACAGGTTGAGGCGTGCTCCTATCACTGTCCATAAGGATATTTTACCGGTTAAGGTGTATCTCTCAGGACTCAACAAGCTCTTCTACTATTAAATTAGGAGTCAGAATCTAATAAAGGTTATAAATATATAGAAAACACAACAAATTAAAATTAGAAGATAAAAATATTTAAATGCTAATATTCTCTTTACTCTTTTCTTTCCCACTTTTTCATAATATTTAAAA
>NW_025880074.1:0-5382 GCF_002878395.1 Capsicum annuum
ACTAAAGCTTGGAGGACATAGCATGAAGGCTTTTATTAAATATTCATTCTTGTAAACATTTTATCAAACACTTGGTAAGCATGGTGTACATTAAGCATAAGAATTAGACCAAAACTTGTAGTAAAGCACAATTTCAACACCATTATCACAAATCGTGAATTAAATAAGTGGAAAACAGTATTTAAACATATTGAGTGTAGTAATAGACATCAATTTTGCTAAAACATGGTATAGAACAAGATTCATGGAAATTTGTCATTTAATTGTAATTTTAAAATCAAGATAACTTGAAAAGATCATAATTTTATAATTTAAACTGGATACTTGGACTCCATGGGTGCAAGGAACCCATGGATGAATAATTAACATACCTAGGTGAATGGATTTGAGAGGATTGATGGTGAGTTCTTGAGATTTGCTCTTGAATTTAAGATCTGGGGTTTATTGTTCTTGAGAAGGGGATATTTAATTTTGAGAGGAATTGAATAAATGATGGTTATTTAGGTCAATTAGGGGTTAAATCTCGTGTTTTAAGTTGATTAGGGCCATGGAAAAAGACCCAAATACCCCAAATCGAATTTAAAAACTCAGCCTAGAAACTGAATATCCCAATTTTTGGCTCCAGCACGACGCGGTGCAATCACTTCGGGCCATTGGAAATCGACAATCCTTATTTTTCCATTGGCATGATGTGAATCTATCACACTAAGCCTTTGGAATTCCATTTTTTCCACCTCATCGATGCGCCATCATTGCGCAGGCTCACTGGAAATTTCCAAATGTGAATTGGGTCCTTGGCGTGATGCGCCAATATCACGGTCCTTACTGGAAATTAACAATTGTCATTTAGACTGGCTCCGCGATGCACTAGTGACCAACATGACGGTGTTTAATGACCAAAACTTAAAATCGCCATAACTTCTTACCCGGTTATCAGATTTGGGCAAATTTTATATCTCAGGCTCTAAACTAAAAAATAATGGGTATTTCGAAAATTTTATATGTCAATACTAATGTATTGGGACTTATATTATGCTAGGGAAATACAGGGTATTACAATCGCGCACCATGCGCTTCTGCAAGAATTCATTACCTCAAGTCATCTAAACTAGGCGCACATAGCTGACCCTGACAACGCAGCACACCATCTCCCCCTTGGGAGAAAACCTCCACTTTCTGATCTCTAACTAATTCTTTCAACTTAACTAGATATCCCGTTTTTCCTTTACCTCAAAAACTAGAGATTTTTCTGAACTACTCTGTACACATACACTACCTTCTGCTAAATCAACTAAGAGAACACCTAATCGGGCAAAATGATGGACTTCCTGAGCTAAATTTTTCTTACCATCCTCTACATGAGCAACACTACCCGTAGACAATCTACTGAGAGCATCAGCCACTACATTGGCCTTTCCCGGATGATACAAAACACTCATGTTATAATCTTTCAATAACTCTAACCACATCCTCTGATGCAAATTCAAGTCTTTCTGAGAGCACACATACTATAAGATTTTGTGATCTGTGAACACATCAATATGCACCCCGTACAAGTAATGCCTCCAAATATTTAATGCAAACACTACAGCTGCTAGGTCAAGATCATGAGTAGGGTAATTCTTCTCATGGGTTTTAAGTTGTCTGGAGGCACAGGCTATGACCTTACCTCTTTGCATGAGAATGTAACCCAAACCTACTCTGGATGTATCACAATACATAACAAACCTATCTGAACTATCGGGCAAGGTAAGAACTGGGTTGAGGTTAGTTGAATCTTCAACTCCTGAAAACTCTTCTCACAGAAATATGACCACTAAAACTTAACTTTCTTTTGAGTTAATTTGGACATGGTCGATGCAATTGAAGAGAACCCTTCAACAAACCGATGGTAATAGCCAGCTAAACCCAAGAAACTTTTTATATTTGATAGAGAGATAGGTCTAGGCCAGTTTCTCACCGACTTAGTCTTTTGAGGATCAACTCTAATGCCATCAGTGGAAATAATATAGCCAAGGAAAGCTACTGATCTTAGCTAGAATTTACATTTACTAAATTTAGCGAACAACTGGTGAGCTCTAAAAGTCTGTAACAATATTTTGAGATGGTCTGCATGATCATTTTTGCTACGGGAGTAAACAAGAATGTCATCAATGAAGACTATGATGAACATGTCCAAGTACTGCTTGAACACTGGGTTCATCAAGTCTATGAAGGCTGCTGGGGCATTCATGAGACCAAAGGATATGACTAAAAATTTGAAGTGACCATACCAAATTCGAAAAGCTATTTTTAGAATGTCACATTCCCTGACCTTGAGCTGATGATAGCCTAATCTAAGGTCTATCTTGGAAAAGTAGTTGGCACCCTGAAGTTGGTCAAACAAGTCATCGATTCTAGGAAGTGGATATTTATTCCTAACTGTGACTTTGTTCAACTGACGGTAGTCTATGCATATTCTGAGAGAACCATATTTCTTATGCACGAATAGAACTGGTGCGCCCCACGGGGAGATGCTAGGCCTGATGAATCCCTTATATAGGTGATCCTTCAGCTATTCTTTCAATTTTTTGAGTTCAACTAGAGCCATTCTGTATGGTGGAATAGATATAGACTGAGTATCTGGAAGAAGGTCTATTTCAAAGTCGATTACCCTTTCGAGAGAAACTCTAGGAAGATCTTCAGGGAATACATTTGGAAATTCCCTGACTACTGAAACTGACTAAAGAGTAAGAGTTTTTAAGCTAGAGTCTTTGACTCACATAAGATAATAGACACATCCCTTGGATATCATTTTTCTCACTCTAAGGTTTGAAATCAACCAACCCTTAAGTGCAGTAGTACTACCCCTCCATTCAAGGATTGGTTCAGTTGGGAACGGAAAATAAACTATTCTATTTCTACAATCAACTGAGGCTTAGCATGAGTGAAGCCAATCGAATACTGATAATGACATCAAAATCCATCATCTCTAGAGTTTCAGGACTGACTCTGAAATTGACGGCTATGTATGGAGTTACAAAAGAAAGAGAAGCTCCAGGTGCTAGTAAAGCATAAACATGTAAGTGAAAGACCTGTAACATACCTATAACTACGTCAGGAGAATTTTCCTGATCGTGGTAGGACTGAAGAGCATAAAATCTATTCAGACGCTGACTACTGGTAGCACTGGAAGCGGCACCCTACTGAGTTAGGCAACCGGATGAAACTGATGACTGATGGGACTGGCCTTGTTGGCACAAATCCCTACCTTTCTGAGAAACTACACGACACTCTTAAATCTGATAGCCTAGCCTGCCATACCTAAATCAGACATCACTGCCTACTCTATACTTTCCCTGATGGATTCTGCCATTATTTCTGACATAGAGGGTTCGTATGGGCACTATTAACACTACCTCAGGACTTAGATCCGGGTGCTCTATCCTTATTATCATTTTTAAATTTGGGTACTGGGGTACTAGCTAAAAAGGGTGCTGAGGTTGAAGACCTTTGTAATGCCCTAATTTTCTGAATTGGAATGCTACACGGTGCTCATGACCCCGAGGGACCACAAGCTAACCCATGACTAATATCTGTAACTATACACTAAATATATAACGTAATAATGCGGAAAACGTGAACATGTAATCCATAAGGTTCAACTGAATAATGAATCTGTCAAAACATAATATGGGTGAAAGATACCCAAAATAGCTGAAAACTGAATCAAATCTTAACATAAGTCCGAATACTGAATCCGAAAGACTCTAAGTACTATCTGAATAAGGAGTTAAAAGAACATGTCTCCAACTAACTCCATAAACTGATAATGGGCTAAAATAATAATGAATAAATCAAATCATATTATCCTCAAATGAAGAGGACTCACTGAATCTCTGCGACTGGAAATGCTACTGCAACTGCTGATCTGGAGTTCGTGTCTCGAATCTATGGTGTAACATAAAAAGAAAGCACCATAGCACAAATGCATTAGTATGAGGTAATGTACTGAGTATACGAGTGAGGTAGGCTAAATATAAATAGGGTTTACATGCATGAACAATGCTAACTGCCTGACTGATATGAACGTAAGAGTACAAAAATGCATACATAGTAATTGAAATCATAGGTCCATGATAGCTATTCCTGTATGCTAATATATGTTTTACTGATGGCTAACATGACTGATACTGAAATTAAGATAACATGGGAGACTGTATCTAACAATCCTGAATCTGATGGAACTATCTGAGTTTCGTACTGTAACTGAGTCTGACTATATCGAACAGTCCTGATATACTGAAATCTGAAAACCTATCTGAGTTCTTTTACTGAGATTGATTCTGAAACTATGGGAGGTAGTTGTTTAATCGACATGCCCCAATAACACATATAGTTAAGTTAGGGTCCAATCTCTGCCCCGACTGGAGGGGTGTCAATACCACACCACTGGTAAGGACAGTTGTGGGTGACCCTTAGCTAGCAGGTATTCGAAAGGAGAATGATGGGAACCCTAAAGTGACAGGTTAAGCCACCTCATCAACCCTAATCTGACAGGCTAAGATGTCTCAACCTACGCTGGCTACGTAGTTCTGGAACACTAGGATGACTGCTAAGAATCACACCCTAAACTAGTAGGTGAGTTCCTATCCTTGGGTTCACTCGGTGCTAACTTCTACTCCCATCTGAAGAGATTAAACATGATTCAACTGAATGTACATGGACAGACTAACTGACTTCCGTTGACTGATGGAGTAGTACTATTATCTGAGAGTTAACTAAGATCATAAGATTTTTTAGGTTTCTTGAGTCATATGACTGACTGAGTTCTATAGATTATAGCTTGACTAAGATTATCGTAACAACGTGACATAGCTCTAGGCACACAGCTATGTTTTTCGGGTACAAATACCCCCAGGACTCGATAGAAGGAAACTGACACACATGACATGACTTGATCACAAGATTTGAGTCCACAATTCATAATATCATAAGTAGGGGATATCATATTACATATAGTTATTCAACATCTTAAACATTGTAGGGAATACATGGATATATTTCAGGTACATATTGTATATCTCCTTTATCTTACATGCTTCATACCACCACAATAGCAACACATGAAAAGCATGAATTCATATTGAAGTATATAGCTAACATGGACTTGTCATTTAGACATCATAGAACCATACAAACATGAATTTCTAGCATCCTAAGCATTTTATCAAACACCTTGCATACATTTTTTAAGGAATAGGTGACCATTGGTCTGAGGTTGAAAGGTTGTACTGAGGTAAACATGGGTACTAAGACCCTTTTGGAATACTTTCCAGAAAAGAGAGGTAAACTAGGTACCTCTATCTGAGATGATAGACACTGGGACTCTGTGCAACCTGA
>NW_025880075.1:0-1912 GCF_002878395.1 Capsicum annuum
TAAATGCTTTGGGAATGATTTTATATTTTGTTTGATGTTTCTTATTAATAACAAAATATTCTCTAATATTTTTTTCCTATTGTAGGAGAGATATGTCATCTTCTTTTTAATTACATATAAAATTTATGATACACGTGCAACGCATGTACACCATTCTAGTAATAATAAATAAATAAAAAGAACATGTTATAATAAGGTTAAAATAAAGAAGGGAAGACAACTTTAAATATTTTTGGACAATTTTTCTTTTTATGCTATATGAAGTACGAGATAAACAAGAATCGGACAGAATATATGTCTAGTATAAATCAACCAATTTTATTTTTTTAAAAAAACACTTTCACTAGTAAAACAGTTCGATAGTTCATCATGTTACCATTTCATAATCTTTTAACTAGTTGTGCTTTCTAGTGACAATTTGAACTCAAATCTAATGGCTATCAATCTGAAGTGAGAGGTTAAAAATTCGAACAAAACATATGTTTAGATAACTATAATAATTAATTATCGGTGATATAGTAAAGTTACGACTGAAGCAACAAAGCAAACATGTATTAATGACTCACAACAACTAATTAGAAGTAATGTAACAAAATTACTATAAAAAATACTTGTGAATTTTTTTTGAAGTGGGACCTTGTATAAGACGTCAAGTTAATTTAAAACATTAAGAGTTAATTTATCATTTTATATCTATTTTATCTTTTTTTATCAAATATTATTAATTGACAAAATACGTAAATCGTCATAATAATTAATTAAGAGTGACATAGTAAAATCACGCTTGAAACAACGAAGCAGACATGTATAAATAGAAGTGATATAACAAAATTACTATACAAAATAATAATTTTTTAATACTAATTTTTTAGTATTTAGATGACTTATAATAATTGACTGTGGGTGATATAGTCAAATTATGGGTGAAGCAGCTGAATTAGACATATCATTAATATTTATTTTACTTTTTTATTATATATTATTAATTTTCTAATACATAAATAACTTATAATAATTAATTAGAGATGACATAATAAAATCACAGAGGAAGCAGCTTATGAAATAAGAAAGAGAAGCAGACATATTGCCGGATATAATTGAAGCAGTTGAAGCAGAAATGTCATAAATGCCTATTTTACCATTTTATTAAATATTATTAATTTTTAATATGTGAATAACATATAATAATTAATTTTTGGTGATATAATAAAATCAAGTACAAATTAAAAGTGATATAGCAAAATTACTATAAAAAATATTTGTAGTTTTTTTTAAGTAGACATCATATAAGCCGTCAAGTTCATTTAAAATATCAATAGTTAATTTATCATTTAATATTATTTTTTACCTTTTCGATCAAATATTATTATTTTTTAATACTCAGATGACACATAATAATTAATTAAGAGCGATATTTAATGAAGCTACGATTGAAGCAGCTGAAGCAAACACGTCATAAATGTTTATTTTACTTTTTTATTAAATATTATTATTTTTTAATACATAAATGACCTATAATAATTAATTAGAGGTAGAATAGTAAAATCATGGAGCAAACAGCTGAAGAAGCAGGCAGGAGAAGCAGGTTGACGGAGACATGCCTGCTTCTCCTGCCCTTCCTCTCTTATTAGAGAGTAATTTAATGCTGAATTATCAAAAAATCATGTTAAATACGAGAGTACTTTTTTAGCTTCATAATTATTATTAAATTAAGGATTACTAAGATTTTTGAGATTTTGGTATATCTACTAAAAACAACTTTTAAAAATAATGTATATTTTTTGCGTCTTGAATAGCAAATTCACAAAGTGATTTTAATAATTTGATATTTCATGTGATTTTGAAAGTAAAAAATAACCAACATGGGTTCTGATGTAACGCTGAGACTGTTTCACACTTAATCAGACGTCTC
>NW_025880076.1:0-889 GCF_002878395.1 Capsicum annuum
TTGAATTCTATTCTTTATTATGATTAATAATTTTTCTGTGTGGAATTTCTGGATATGCAATCCGTCATCGCGTAGATCATCGAATAAGCTTTCCAACGATATGTGGATCATCCAAAACGGACACTCGAGCGATGAGTTATGATCATTCCGATCTAACCATGAATAGTGGTGAACAGTAAATGTGCAGGAAAAAAAATACTGAGGCCAGACGAATTTTAGGGTCCACTTCAAACGATCTAACTCCTTATACATAATTATCTGGGTGAGCTACTATATATCAATAGAAATCTCTGAAAGTCCTCTTTCCAATGAAATTGGTGTCATCCAATTTGGCCATCAGAGCAAAAAGTTATGGTCGATCTACTTCAGCCTATCAAAACAGTCCACCAAAGGACAGATTTGACATTATTTGATTTTTAAGGGTATTTTGGTTATTCCTACTCCAATCCATCCGGGTAAACCATGAATTTAAGTCCATTAAGAGCATTCAATAGCTCATTTTTCTCCAAAATTTCCTAAGGCTCAAACCCTAACCCTACTACTCTAAATTTCATCTCTCTATGTCTCTTGATTGAACCGTAGAAATTTCAAATTGATTTGGGATTCGAGTTGATCATGTTAAGGGCTTCGAGAAGCACCCTTTATTTTCGTGAATAAAGTTTCGGAGTCGAAAGTTCATATTCATCTTCCATTTTTAAGTATGTGGGACTTTGAACAAGATTATCCTTTCGATCTTGTGCCCGATATTTTTGTTGAATTACATTGACATGAGATTTTACATGTTTTACCATGAATTGAAAATATGGTTTTATATCTTATATTATTGTCCATAAGCTTTGGGATTATGTCATCCAATATGTGTATGATGTTGAGATGGAATTATGTCCAA
>NW_025880076.1:989-2343 GCF_002878395.1 Capsicum annuum
ATGTCTCTTGATTGAACCGTAGAAATTTCAAATTGATTTGGGATTCGAGTTGATCATGTTAAGGGCTTCGAGAAGCACCCTTTATTTTCGTGAATAAAGTTTCGGAGTCGAAAGTTCATATTCACTTCCATTTTTAAGTATGTGGGACTTTGAACAAGATTATCCTTTCGATCTTGTGCCCGATATTTTTGTTGAATTACATTGACATGAGATTTTACATGTTTTACCATGAATTGAAAATATGGTTTTATATCTTATATTATTGTCCATATAAGCTTTGGGATTATGTCATCCAATATGTGTATGATGTTGAGATGGAATTATGTCCAAAAAGTATTTGATTATGAGAGTATGATGATTTAATTTGTTAAGCCTTGATTTATACTATCATTCCACTATTTCCTTATTATGAATTTATAATTGATATTGGAAATTCTATATCCCTACTATGGGTTGATGTCTCAAGTACCATTAAATGAGAGTTGGATGGCAAATTGAGAAATGTTGATATTGAAGTTGCAATGGGTCTTGGTATTTTCCGGATGATTTTGATAAGTTAAATTGTTGAAAATATTATGTATTGAGTCTTCATATCCTTATCCAAATGTCGAGTTGGTTATGGTTCAATGCATTGATACCTTGTTGATGTTGAGGAAGATTAAAATGTTTTGTCCCAATGGCTCGTTGATTTTGCTGTATAGAGGCTATGTCAGACTAGTGTATTGTTGGATTGGTTTGTGTATAGACATTCCATATATGTACAGTCTAACGATATTCCGTGCCATGTGCGATGTGATATGATATGTACTTATATATATATATCCTTAGCGTAGCGTGTATGTTGTTGTGTTAGAATCCAAGGGTAGTGTTTTGGCTTTAAGGGGGCACCTGTGGCGTCTCGGGATGATATTTCGGGGCATTACAGACTCATACTCTTTCTTTGCACTATGATGTCTCATATCATAGGTTCGGACACTCAGGTTCCTGATCGCGCATAGAAAGATTCAGTTATCAACAACAGTTTCAGTAGTGAGTCCTCATCTATCGAGGGCGTGCTTTTATTTCAGTTTATCAGTCGTTCAGTAGTCAGAGTTAGTTGAGGGCTTGTTCCATCAACTCCATATTTAGACAGTTCAGTTAGAGACTTTTCAGACTAGACTAGTTCAGACAGTATTCGGATTTCAGATATTTATCAAATGTTATTATTCACCAGTATTTCAGATTTTGAACCTTATGGCATTTCAACCTATTTTCCAGATTTATTACAATATTATTATTCAGTGCTCACAGCAGATATTAGTCATGGGTTAGCTTGTGGTCTTTGGGGGTCATAAGCACCGTGTAGTATCTGGGG
>NW_025880077.1:0-1819 GCF_002878395.1 Capsicum annuum
TGGATTCAAAAACTTTTAGCTTGTATTACCTTAAGTGACTCATATGAACAGGCTTAATGCATCATAAGCTATCCTATCACTAGTATATTCATTGTAAGTCATGTACTTAAGTATGAATCATAGGATAAGATATTTTATACATAGGAATACTTATTCACTTCCTAACTTAGAAACATGTGGAGTATTACAATATCTCCCCCTTGGGAACATTCGTCCTCAAATGAGAATTTAATGAGAAGGGATACAAGACAATAGAACCTGAACTGAACATGAAGAACTAAAACTTGATATCATGATTGACATGCTAAACATACTGAACTCGTGCATATCTGATGCACGAACAACTGACACATGAATGCATGACTGAGTATGAAATGGTTAATAGGTACCAAGTTTATACTGGAAACATGAACATGAAATGGATAAGATTAAGGACAATTGTAACCTTGAGCTTGATCTGAATTGGCAGGGAAGAGGTGAGGATACTTGGTACGCATATCTACTTCTGCTTCCCGAGTAGCTCCCTCATGAGACTGATTTCGCCAAAGAACCTTGACTAGAGGGACTTCTTTGTTCCTCAATCTACGAGTTTGATAATCTAAGATTTTGACTGGAATGTCTTTATAAGAGAGGCTGTTCTGAATGTCGATGCTATAAATGGGGATAACAACTGCTGGGTCACCTATGCACTTCTTTAGCAAAGAGACATAGAAGACTGGATGAACTGAGGCTAGATCTGAAGGTAACTCAAGCTCATAAGCTACCTTGCCGAAGCGACAAAGAATTCTGAAGGGATCGACATACCAGGGAATGAGTTTCCTTTTCTTGCCGAACCTTTTCACTCCCTTCATTAGAGAGATCTTAAGATAGACATAGTCATTGACCTCGAACTCGAGATCCTTTCTACGAATATCTGCATAGGACTTCTATCGGCTCTGACCAACCCGGAGTCTCTCTTTGATCAACTAAACTTTCTCTAAGGAATCGAATACTAAGTCAGGACCTATGATTGAGGCCTCACTAACTTCGAACCAACCAATTAGAGATCTACGTCTCCTACCATAGAGAGCTTCGAATGGAACCATATGAATACTAGAATGATAGCTATTGTTGTATGCAAACTCAATCAAAGGCAAGTGGTCGTCCCAACTTTCCTTGAAGTCAATTACACACGCCCTTAGCATACCTTCAAGAGTCTGAATGGTCCTCTCTACTTGACCATCTGTCTGAGGATGAAATGCTGTGCTGAGATGGACTTTGGTATCGAGACCCTTTTGGAATGCTTTCCAAAAGTGAGAAGTGAACTGGGTACCTCTGTCTGAGATGATAGATAGTGGAACACCGTGTAACCTGACTAACTCCCTAATATAGAGTTTGGCATAATCCTCGACGGAATAAAAAGTACGAACAGGAAGGAAATAAGCCGACTTGGTCATTTATCTATAATGACCCAGACTGAATCATGCTATGATGAGTTCTAGGCAAACCCATCACGAAGTCCATGTTAACTTATTCCCACTTCCAAGTAGGAATGGTGAACTCTTTCATGGAACCACTAGGTTTCTGGTGCTCTATCTTAACTTGCTGATATGTAGAGCACTTAGCCACAAACTCTGCAACATCTCTCTTCATCCCACTCCACCAATAGATCTCCCGCATATTACGGTACATCTTAGTAGTCCCTGGATGAATAGAATATCTTGCACCATGCGCTTCTGCAAGTATTCGCTGCCTCAATTCATCTACACCTGGAACATATAGATGACCCTGACAACGAAGAACACTATCTCCCCCTTGGGAGAAAACCTTGACTTTTTGA
>NW_025880078.1:0-1470 GCF_002878395.1 Capsicum annuum
ATCTATAATTATGAACTAACATCAAAAGATATGCTTTTAGGAATGCCATTTTTAGATAAATTATACCCACATATAATAACTAAAACAGATTGGTGGTTTACAACACCGTGTAAACAAAAAGTAAGGGCAAAAAGAGTTATTAATAAAATAAGAAAGAAAACTGATTGGATAGAAGGAAGTGAAAAAATTACACAAAAGTTAGAAAATATAAAAATATAGAAGACATAGTAGAACTAGTTGTATTTTCGATAAATAAAAAAGAAATAACTATATTTTCAATAGATAAGGTAGAAATAATAATTAAAAAAATTAAGACAATTATACGGTGAAGATCTATTAAAAGGATGTGAAAAACATAAAACTATTATAAAAATTGAATTAATATATAAAAATACCATAATAACTCAAAAACCATTAACATATAATTTTGACGATTTAAAAGAATTTAAAATGCATATAGATAAATTATTAGAAAAACAGTACATACAAAAAATAATAGTAAACACAATAGTCCAACATTTATAGTAAATAAACATAGTGAATAAAAAAGAGGTAAAAGTAGAATGGTTATTGATTATAGAAATTTAAATGCAAAAACTATGACATATAATTATCCAATACCAAATAAGATATTAAAAATAAGACAAATACAAGGATATAACTATTTTAGTAAATCTGAATGTAAATCAGAACTTTACCACTTAAAGTTAGAAGAAGAATCTAAGGAATTAACTGCATTTACTGTACCACAAGGATTTTATGAATGAAACGTATTACCATTTGAATATAAAAATGCACCAGGTAGATATCAACATTTTATGGATAGTTATTTTAAACAATTACCTAATTGTATAGTATACATAGATAATATACTACTATATACAAAAACTAAAGAGAAACATTCAAAATTATTAGAACAATTTACAGATATAATAGAAAAATTGAAAATAAGTTTAAGTGAAAAGAAAGCCGAAATTATGAAAAACCAGATAGAGTTTTTAGGAATACAAATAGCTAAAAGTGTAGTAAAAATGTAACAACATATAGTACAAAAAATAAGAAATTCAAAAGAAGAATTAGATACAAAAAAGAAATTACAATCATTTTTAGGATTAGTAAACCAAGTAAGAGAATATATACCAAAATTAGCAGAAAACCTAAAGCCTTTACAGAAAAAAAATTAAAAAAGGACGTAGAATATAATTACAACGAAGAAGATAAAAAACAAGTCCAGAAAATAAAAATACTTTGTAAAGAATTACCAAAATTATAATTTCCAGACGAAAATAAAAAATTTATATATATATATATATATATATATATATATATATATATATATATAGTAGAAGCAGATGCTAGTGAATATAGTTATGGAGGAGTAATTAAATATAGATATGAAGAAGAAAAATTAGAACATTATTGTAAATACTACTCAGGTATATTTAATGAAATGGAAATAAAATGGGAAAT
>NW_025880078.1:1570-4404 GCF_002878395.1 Capsicum annuum
GGAAATAAAATGGGAAATAAATAGAAAAGAATTATGTTCATTATATAAATGTTTATTAGCATTTGAACCATATATTGTATATAACAAATTTATTGTGAGAACATATAATACCTTGGTTCGATGGTGGCTAACAACGAAAATACAAAATTTAGTTACAACAAAAGAGATTCGGAAACTAGTATTGAATATATTAAATTTTACATTTACAATTGAAGTAATTATTACTAACAAAAATGTTATTGCAGATTACATATCAAGACAAAGCTACACAGACTGATATAATAGAAGATGATGCTTTAGAAAAGATACACAAAACCCTAACTACGCTTTTAATGAAAGTGGACAGTATGGGTAATGAAATAGAAAAGATAAAGACTAATGAAGTTAAACTAAAGTTTGAAGCTACAAATCGGCTAACTTAGCAGTGTGCAGAGCTATGTCGATCGAAAGATATTAAAGTTTCAGAGCTAAAAGGAGACGTTGGGACACTCCATAAAACCCATAACGTTTATCAATCTATAATTACAGATACAAGCAAAGGAGTTGGTGGACAAAGATACCAAAACATGAACATGAATAAGATATTTGAAAAACCATTTATACCAAAAGCACAAAAAGACCCCTTGTACATACTCCCACAAATTACCCATATTGAGATAGTTTGAACCAAGATAAAAAAGCTTATAACCATATAGCCCAAGGATATATTGAAAATATCTACAAAGTATAAACTTTTCTAAACCTCAACCCTAGAGCTACAAATATCCAAGAACCAAACACAAACTATATAACCCAAAAATTGCAAGGTTACAACAAGCTAATCGTACTACCCAAAACCAACCCAAGTTTAATAAAAACTTGTTTCGACTATGGATTATTAAATACCATATATATCCAAGATGGAGAAGAACTAACAGCAATAGAAGAATTACATAAAGCATTCACCACCTATAAAAGAGTAACCAAAGGAAATCTATTTTATATAAAGTTTTATACTGCACCGGCAGAGATATTATATGATGAGATCAAACCAGTTATACGAAGTGTAAAAATAGGATTAACTAGAGATATGATTATACCGGAAGATATAGTGTAGCAACCAGAGATACCCAAGATCGAGATACCTAATTTTTATGCAAATAAATGACTTATTGAAATAGCCACAATTGTTCAAGAATTAGCAAATAATTACATCAATGGAAACCCAATATGGAGCTATTATTCAAGAGACCATAAATGATTTACTCAAATTCAAGAGAACTATGACAAACAGTTATGGAAGATGTCAAACAATGGATAATGACATTACTTAACCCAGAAAAACAATCTACTGCAAGAGTAATTAGGAAAGGATTTATTTCAGATGAATTATTAACAAGATATTGCAAGATAATAGAATACAAATATCCAGACCATCAATGTTCGAGATGTAATGGAGGAGATAATATTATCCCAGAAGTCTAGCTAGAATAAAAGAAAAAATCAACTAAGAAGATAAGGACGACAGCTAGAAGATAACAATAGAGCAATAATGGAAAAAATAAAAGACAAGCTATTAAATCATGAAAGCGACATGTAGATAGCTTTCTTGATTTCCTTTACGTAAATAATGTGTAGGAACTATTAGCTTTTTAATTTTGTTGACTTTTTGGCACTTTTCAGAATTGCTTTTTTGTCTTTGTAAGACTTTATGTAAAAGATATAATTATTAAGTAGGAGACGTATAAAGATATATCAGGACAGGTGTAAAGTAAAATTGTATACACGCTTTCATTCTTAGGTTATAAATAGACTAGCATTTTGCTCATTTAGAGGCAAGTCTTCATGTATTGAAGCAAGCCTCCTTCTTTGTAACAAAAAACTTTTGAATATTTAATAAAAAATAGATATATTTCTAAGCAAAAGCTATGGATGAATAAAGCCCAGAATTATCCAACCTACCAGAACATGTATATTTATTTATGATTATGAATAGTAAATTTATAAATTCCTAACAATCATGATATGATAAAATAAGTTCATGTTAGTTACTTTATAGTAGAATTATTCGAAAAATAGCATGTTAAGAAGTTTATTAGCAATGTGGAAAAGAAGAAAAATCCCTAAGAACTATGACATCCTGAAGGTAAAATCAATGAGGTAAGAAAGCCGTGATGGGGGAGTAGCCAGAGTAGAGGCGTTGTTTAAGGAAAAAGTATCCAGATTACCATGCTAATAGTGACCGAAGAACATGTTATTTAAGAATAATCTACTATCTAGTAATCTAAAATGATCATATTTTGTTATGTGTATGATTGAAAGGAATATTTTGAAAAAGCATCATATGAAAAATGAATACTTATTTATCTGACGAAATGGTAGATAAATTTAAAATACTTGTTTTGTATGTACTTAAGGATATATAAATTATAGATATAAGAAAAATCATATTGGAAAAAATATTTGATAAATATTTTATGACAAGAATAAATTACATACCTCACATACCTAACTACTCTTATAAATACTTACATACCAAACCTATACATCAATCATGATAAATTACGTATATTTAGAATATTGAAAAATGGATATGAAAAATATATAATTAATAGAAAAATTAATGAAAACAAATTTAGAAGAATATATGAGAACCAAAGATATATATAGAATACCTTAATAAAAATATAGAGGAATTAATAAGATTAAAATAAACAACTAAAGAATATTATGAAAAACCATTTAATTAACCCGCCTAAATGACAGATACTTTTGAAATATTAGTTATATACATACTTAGAGATACAAAAATTATAGACGTAAAGAAAATAATATGAGAAAAAATATTTAACATC
>NW_025880079.1:0-5351 GCF_002878395.1 Capsicum annuum
GGGGTATTACATCATCCCCCCTGGAAACTTTCATCCTCGAATGACGCTAGACATGCTAAGATTAGATAGGGAATAGAGTATACAGCTGAAACCATTCATTAGACTCATCACCATATCGTTTCTCACTCCGAATGCAACATAGAAAGCATAAATTCAAGAAACTACAGCTGAACACATAATAAATGACAGCTGAATTGCTGGAAATTTTATCAAAAGTGCATGATTTAGGAAATAACGGTACCTTCGGTTTGATCGGAGTTCGTGGAGAATAGGTGCGGGTACTTGGATCGTATATCCGCCTCAACTTTCCAAGTTGCACCCTCAACAGATTGGTTTCGCCGCAACACCTTGACCAAGGAAACTTCTTTGTTCCTTAGTCTTCGGACAGTGAAATCAAGAATCTCAACAGGAATCTTATCAAAAGAAAGATTTTCTTGAATGTCAGCACTCATAGAGGAATCCACTACCACAGCATCGCTAATATGCTTTCTAAGTATGGAGACATGGAATATTGGATGAGCAGGGGACAACTCGGAAGGCAACTCGACCTCATAAGCTACCTTACAAACACGGCTAAGAATTTTGTAAGGACCAACATAACGGGGACTAAGCTTCCCCTTCTTTTCGAATCTCTTCACCCCTCTCATGGGTGAAATTTTTAGATACACTAGGTCACCAACTTCAAATTCAAGGTCTCTCTTTCTAACATCCGCATATGACTTCTGACGACTCTGCGCAGTTTTCAACCTTTCCCTAATCAACTTAACTTTTTCCATAGCTCAAATACCGAATCAGGACCATTCACAGCCGCTTCACTCACCTTGAACCAACCTATGGGTGATCTACATTTCCTCCCATATAAGGCTTCAAATGGAGCCATGCCAATACTAGAGTGGAAACTGTTATTGTAAGCAAACCCTATCAACGGTAAGTGGTCATCCCAACCTCCCTAAAAGTGAAGTGCAAAAGCTCTCAACATATCCTCTAAGGTCTGGATGGTCCGCTCAGCCTGACCATCGGTCTGCGGATGAAAAGCAGAACTCAAAAGCACTTGGGTACCAAGACCCTTCTGAAAAGCTTTCCAAAATTGCGAAGTGAACTGAGCACCCCTATCCGAAATGATTGACAAGGGAACTCCATGCAGTCTGACTAACTCTCAGATATACAATCTAGCGAAATCCTCAATAGTATATGAAGTATGAACAAGCAAGAAATGAACAGACTTAGTCAACCTATCAACCACAACACAAATGGAATCATGATGACGTCGGGAAGGAGGTAAACCAATCACGAACTCCATATTTATCTCTTCCCACTTCCAGGTGGGAATACTAAACTCTTGCATCATACTACCAGGTCTTTGGTGTTCAACCTCAACTTGTTGGCATGTTGCACGCTTACCTACAAATGTTGCTATATCTTTCTTCATGTCACTTCACCAATACATTTCTCGCATGTCTCGGTACATCTTGTTGGCCTAGGATGAATAGAATATCGTGCCCCGTGCGCTTCAGCCATAATCCTCTGTCTCATATTATTAACATTTGGGACAAACAATCTACCCTGCAATTTCAACACACCATCTCCCCCTTGGGAGAAAATCTCTACTTTTTGGTCCTTCACTGACTCCTTCAGTCTGACCAAACTAGCAACTAAGTATTGTTTTTCCTTCACTTCCGAAACCAAGGAGGATTCAGAACTACTCTGAACCCCTATACTACCTTCAGCAGAGTCAAACAACCTAACCCCCAATCTAAGCAAATGATGTACATCACGAGTCAGCTCTTTCTTACCTTCTATCACATATGAAACACTATCCATGGACACTCTACTTAGGGCATCCGCCACAACATTGGCCTTGCCCGGATGGTACAACACACTCATATCATAGTCCTTTAACAATTCTAACCATCATCTCTTTCTAAGATTTAATTTTCTCTGGGTAAACACATACTGCAGACTCTTATGATCAGTGTAAACATCAACATGGACACCATACAAATAGTGTCTCCAGATTTTCAAAGCAAACACAATAGCAGCCAACTCAAGGTCATGGGTGGGGTAATTTTTCTCATGGGGTTTCAACTGTCTAGAAGAATAAGCTATCACCTTACCCTTCTGCATCAATAGGCAACTCAACCCAACTCTCGAAGAATCACAGTACACCACAAAACCATCAACAGCATTAGGCAAAGTTAAAACAAGGGCTGAAGTGAGTCGAGTCTTCAACTCCTAAAAACTCTTCTCACAAGATTTGGACCACAAGAACTTTACTTTCTTTTGGGTCAACTGAGTCATAAGAGACGATATAGAGGACAAACCCTCAACAAAATGGTTGTAATATCTAGCTAAACCCAAGAAACTTTGGATATCAGTCGGAGAAATAGGTCCAGGCTAATTTCTAATAGCTTTGGTCTTTTGGGGATCAACTCTAATACCCTCTAAAGAAATGATATGACCCAAAAAACCAACTGACCTTAGCCAAAACTCACACTTACTAAATTTGGCAAAAAACTTGTGATCTCTAAGAATTTGTAAGACAGTTCAGAATGATCAGAATGTTCATCCTCACTACGGGAGTACACCAGTATATCATCGATGAACACTATGACAAACATATCCAGATATGGTCTGAACACTCGATTCATGAGGTCCATGAAAGCTGTTGGGGCATTAGTTAACCCAAAAGACATAACAAGAAACTCAAAATGGCCATAACGAGTTTGGAAAGCTGTTTTCGGGATGTCACACTCCCTAACTTTGAGTTGATGATAGCCAGAACGAAGGTCTATCTTTGAGAAATAACTTGCACCTTGCAATTGGTTAAACAAATCATCTATTCTCAGAAGGGGTTACTTATTTTTTATGGTGACTTTATTCAGTTGGCGGTAATCAATGCACATACGCAAAGAGCCATCTTTCTTTCTCACAAACAACACAGGAACAGCCCAAGGAGAAACACTGGGCCTTATGAAACCCTTATCTAGTAGATCTTTGAGTTGCTCTTTCAACTCCTTAAGTTTTGCAGGGAATAGAAATGGGCTAAGTATCGGGAAGAAGATCAATCCCGAACTCTATCTCTCTATCAGGAGGTATCCCTGGGAGATCATCCAGAAAGGCATCTAAAAACCCATTGACGACGTTAACAGACTGGAGAGTTAGAGTCTCAGACTTAGTGTCCTTGACTCTAACCAAATGGTAAATACACCCCTTGGAAATAAGCTTTCTACCTTTGAGGTAAGAGATAAAATGAATCTTAGGTGACACAGAATTCCCAGACCACTTAAACACGGATGCACCCAGAAACTGAAACTTTACCACTCAGGTCCGACAATCAATAGAGGCATGAGAAGAATATAGCCAGTCCATACCCAGAATCACATCAAAATATACCATGTATAACTCATTCAGATCAGCTAACAAGACTCTATGAAGAATAGTAACAGGACATTTTTTATACACTTTCTGGGAAACAATCGAATCACCCACTGGGGTAGAAACTAGGATAGGCTCAGGAATAATCTCAGGACTCATTTCAAAATTCACAGCAATCAAAGGTGTAACATATAAGAAACTGGATCCAGGATTCAACAAAGCATACACATCAAACTGAAATATATAAAGCATATCAGTAATAACATAAGGAGAGTCCTCATATTCCTGGCGGGATGGTAAAGCATAGAATCTATTTTGGTGCTTCCCGCCAGAATTGCTAGAAGAGGCGCCCTGAGCTAGGACTGGGTGAGTCATTAGAACTGGAGCACTAACAGTCTGAGTCTGGGTCTGAGGGCGATAGTCACGACGACCTTGTCCATCCTGTGGACAATCTCTAAATCTATAACCCATGTCACCACACCAGAAACAACCCCTCTTATTACCCCAACACTCACTCTAATGATCCCTACCACACTTAGAACACAGGGGACGATTTAGCTTACTGCCAGTACTATATTGGGACCTGGATGCATATGACCAGCTACCTTGCTCCTGCCTACCTCTAAGTATGGAAGCACTAGCAGATGACGGTGCTGGCATAGACGAATAATCCTGATACTGTGGGTGACTCCCTCCCTGTGATATACTCTGACCATGTCCGTGCTGCTCGAACCTAGCTCTCTTATTCCCTCTCATTCTAACTTTATTCTTAATCTTGTCTACCTCAATTTGTTGGGCATGAGTCATCAACCTAGAAAGATTCATCTCACTATACAGCATAGCAGACCTACACTTCTTAACCACATAACTAGACACTCTAGTCACAAACTTACTCATACTAGACCAATTATCAACCACTAAGTCAGGAGCATACTTGGCAACCTAATTGAACTTTAGAAAGTACTCCCTAAAAGTCATAGAGCCCTATCGCAGGTTCATAAACTCTTCCACCTTCGTCTCCCTCATCTCCAAATGGAAAAACTTATCCAGGAATGCATCCTTGAACTCTTGCCAAGTTGTAGGGACAGCTCCTTCACCTCTACCTTTCCTCCAAGAAACAACCCAGTCATAAACAAGGTCTTTTAACCTATACGCAACCAACTCCACGCTATATTCATTAGATACATGCATCACCTGAGTAATCTTCTGCACCTCCTCTAAAAACAACCGTGGATCCTCATCAGACTTGGACGTATAGAATTCCAGTGGATTCATCCGCGTAAAATCATAGATCCTGGAAGTAGCTGAATCACCTCCCTGCTGCTGTAGAGCCGAGGCCGAGTTGGCCTAAACATTTGCAGTAACAGCTTAGGCCAGCGCCAGAAACGCTGCCCAAAATTTAGTATGAGACACGTTTTCATTCCATGGGTCAGCGGGTTGAGGTTGCTGACCATCATTATTTCTTCTCACTCGACGTGGAGGCATATTTCTAAAAGAAGAGAGTGCAAATCAATAGCAGAGAGAGACACTTAAAGCACGATAGACTTCTAAAAGAAAGAATTAAACTTTTTCCTAAAACATCTTGTAACCTCTTGCTCATAGATGTGGCGCGGTACCCACCAATGATCAAGACTCTACTTAACGCGGCTTGTTAGACTCCCTAGGATACCTTAAAACCTTAGGCTCTGATACCAAGTTTGTAACGCCCCAGAAAATGGGTCCCGGAGCGTCACACGGCGCTTGAGGCTACGAGTGGCCCCAAGCCAACCCTTTGAGCCATTTTCATTCAGCTCCACACAAATCAATGGGGTTTCATAAGTAACCCTCAAATATCAATAGAGTAATCATCATCCAAGAATAAAAGAATTTCAGAAAGATAACAAAATATGACTTATTAGTCAACTCCCAACATCTATACTAGTCTGACAAGCCTCTAAGAAAATCAATAAAACCAGCGAGCCATTGAGACATGCCCC
>NW_025880080.1:0-1008 GCF_002878395.1 Capsicum annuum
TTTCGATTCCCATTTCCTGATATGGGAATTCCTAGCTCGAGACCTTTTACACGAAGCCAAGCACGTGAGTTGCAATGACTCCAAGCCTTGTTCACATTCTTGGCTATGTGTGAGGCCCTTGAGAGCCCATCTAAGGGCCTATATTTAATAAAATATAAAGAGGCCCACGAAGACACCCCAAACCCACCCACTAAAATGCCAAGGGTAATTTGGTCTTTGTTTCTCCTTTCTGAGTGACTATATAAGCTATGTAATAGGGCTAGTCTTGCTTTAGTTCATTCCTCTTATTCAAGAAGCAAAGACTTGTAAATTTTTGACTTCTCTTTCTCATCATTTGGAGAGGCCAAAACCAAATTCTCACTAGTAGAGTGATACTAGTGTTGTATCTTGGCTAGAAACTAGGTTCTTAAGGTTCTTTGAGTTCCTCTTGGTCCAAGTAAGAACTTTGTATTGATATTTATTAGTCTTAGGGTTCTTTCTCTTGTTAGGGTTCTTAGATTAATGAATATTATGTGTCAAGTTTCTATCTCTTTCTTTGTAAGTCTTGTTAACATTGTGTTGTTGAATATAAAAGTCTAGTGAAACAGTGTGGGGCTCTTTCGATTCACTAGCAATATTGTCTTTGTTGTTCTTATTGTTAAACTTACTTTTCTAGTTCAAACAAGTGTTGTAAGCCTAGTGAAGCCGTGTGGCCATTTTCGATTCACTAGCACTTTGTTGTTCATCTTGTTGTTCTTGTGTTGGTTGGAATCTCTTGATACACACTTAGCATTGTATCATTTGGTATCAAAGCTCAAGTCTAGGTTTTGTTCTTATAAAAATATTCTTGGAAAGCTCTTACCAAAAAGTGTGTTCTTGAACATTTTGGTAAAAAAAATTGGTTGTAGATCTACAAAAGTTTTACTTGTTTAGTTGTTTCTTGTGTTGGTTTCTTTCTCATCAACACAAAGGGTGTCTAAATATAAAGTTGAGCTTAATGAAAAAGAGAATTGAGTTGTGAAAAAAAAA
>NW_025880080.1:1108-1664 GCF_002878395.1 Capsicum annuum
CTTGAACATTTTGGTAAAAAAAATTGGTTGTAGATCTACAAAAGTTTTACTTGTTTAGTTGTTTCTTGTGTTGGTTTCTTTCTCATCAACACAAAGGGTGTCTAAATATAAAGTTGAGCTTAATGAAAAAGAGAATTGAGTTGTGAAAAAAAAAACCTTGGAAGTGACCATTGTGGTGTATTGTTGTTGTGTTCTTGAAGGTGTTGATGTTGTGTTCATCCTAAACTTTTCCTCATCTTATGTCTTAACTTCTATAAATATAAATAGATCCAAAAAGGTTGTAAGACAAAATTAAAAATTATTTGTGAGAAGACTTGCCAACATCACCTTTTCAAGACTTGACAACCATTTTTCTTAAAATAAGGAACCTTGTCTTGTGGGACTAGTGAGGGCAAACATCACCTTTTGAGTTTGAAAAAAAGAAAAGAAAAAAAAGGAGGGGTTTGAAAAATGTTACAACACTTTATGTTTTCCATCCCAATAACAAGTCATCCATTAGAAAAGATCTAAGGGGACTAAGACTTCAAGTTGATGAACTATTTATGTGGACCCACGG
>NW_025880081.1:0-4212 GCF_002878395.1 Capsicum annuum
AAGAATTAGTTCTATTTGATGTCACAGCCCCAAACTTGCTGAAATGATAAGGTTTAAAGGCCATACATATTATTATTAATTAATACTTTATTTAATTGCATCTGTGTATTGATCTTTTCATCACGTAATCCAAAATATTTGATAATATGTGCAGCACATCGATGTCATTTTTTACTACCTTCGAAAGAAGGCCAAGTTGTAAACACAAGAACAATATAGATACACAACAGGCAATTATTTGTACAAAGTTTACATCAATAATACCTACGATAGGTATTGTCAACAGCAGCTGGAAGTTTCCCAAAATGAGGAATGCTTAATCAACATCATCAACGGTTTTAGCATTCCAGCTGGCTTACCTTGGCATTTCATCGATGAAGTGTACATCCCAATAAATTGTGGTGATGAATTCCATTGGGTGTTGGCTGTCGTCGTTCTAAAAGAGAGGCGCATCCGAGTTTATGACTTGATGTCGCAAAGGAGACGTTCTGGGCCGTCGTTTGAGATACAAAAGCTGGCCAAAATATTGCCTACTTACCTTGATATGAGTGGTTTTTTGGATCAAAAGGTTCGTACTGATTGGTCGACGATTGAAGCATACTGGGATAAAATGGCTAATCCATTTGATGTATAATATGTTGACGGAATTTCTCAATAAACCATTAGTAGCCTGTAAGTTTAAGTGTCATGATTTAGTTTCATTTCACAAATTTCACAACCCTTGCATGAACTGCAAGATATGGATTATGTATTTTTTTTATAACGCAGGGATTGTGGTCCTTTTGTTGCCACCTATGCCGAGTATTTGAGCGATGGATTACAAGTACCAAATGATGGACTTGATGCTGGATTACTCCGCAAAAGATATGTTGCTCTTTTATGAAAATATGGAGAAGCGAAAGCTCAGAAGCCGTACACAACCGACGTTAAAGATCCACGACGACCAAAGCCGAATTTCATAGCATTGGATGAAGAACAACTTGTCCATATTGATTAGATCCTTATAGCTCGAGTCCGTCAATGTAATAACCTATCCTCCTTGGTTTAACTTGTTGATTTATTTGTAGAGTAGATCGTTTGTACTCATAATGATTTTTTTTACATTTCATTTATTTGTTGAGTTATTTTATTTCATGTAATTTTCGAAGGCTTCGATTTATTTTATTCTGTCTATGAATATAATTAATTCTAATTTTTGAACATATTAATTGAAATGGAGTACTAGATTCAAATATCGCAATAAATAATACATCTGCTGCAACAGATGACATATCTTATCAGACAGATTTAGACATATGTTGCAACATGAGATACAACACGAAGGTCATCTGTTGGAAATTATATAATAGGTCTTCCCACTTTTTTGATTTGATCCAATAGATTACCGATCAGTTGCAATAGATCGAAATCTGTTGCGACAGACAGACAGGGAATATTGCATAACACAACAAATGACCAACCTATTCCAACAGATAATCAATCTGTCACAACAGGTACTATATCGGTTACGACAGATATAAAATCTGTTGCATTGTAAAAATTCAACTTTGCCAAACATAAAAATTATTGCCCCTATATTTATAGTGAATTGGCTTGAAATGAAAATTTGTTATCGTGTTCATCTCTATCTTTGTACATGTTATTTTTTATACACGGGCTCCAACCATTTAGTTAGTACCCCATATGCCCAGACCTATTGCATCTTTCCCACAACGGTGTCATATACACCGATCATTTGTGTGCTGGTCAGCAAATACTCCATGTATTCAAGTGAGTACGGCCCGCACGCTGCACCGGTTTTATTTTTTGGGAGCTGTATGTTCTTATTTCGACCTTCAAAAACCCATGATTCCTTCGCCAAGACTTCAGCCGTCAAATAATCCATTAGCTTACTCTGCGTCAACAACTTGGGCAACAACTTAAAGAGTGGCTGCATATAGGTTAAAAACATCTTCTCGCTAAACACAGGTAAGTTGTAGTCAAAAACCTTAATATTTTCCTCGTATAGTAGTATCTCAACAGTGAGAAAATGGGTGACGTCCACATTCATGACTGCAAGGATTTTCTTTGCCGTGGTCCAGCTCTTGCCGTGTGGATATGGCCTCTTCCCTCTAATATATTTAATCGTTTCTTCATCCCATTGGAACATAGAAACAACTGATCAAATCCCAGGCTACTGGAATCAGCTAGATTACGAAGATCGGCGTGCCTATCTTTGAAATTATTATAGAAGTTGAGGTCCATTATCCTATCAGCAGTATCATAAGCATCTGGGTATGCTAATTGCCTGCCCCTCATGAGGAAAAGAATTTCATCAACAACCTGTGGTATAAGAAGATAATTTTTAAATAGGTTAGTAATTGTAAAGAATAAAAACACAGTCGAAAAAATCCGATGCAGAGGGTTCTCTGAATCAGTTCACAGATTATCCAGCCAACGCAACTTATGCAACAGATATGTATTATGTTGCCACAGAATACCAAGCTGTTGCAACAGATTATATATCTACTGCGTAGATTCTTCTTCATGGAGTAGATTGAAAGGGTAGGTTAGCAAAAGTAAACTTACCTTGTCCTCGTACCACACGCACATATTTGTCATATTCGAGAAGTCTTTGGCGGCAAATGAATGCATGGTGTATTCTTTTTGAACCTTCATCTTGATGAATTCTTCTAGTTCCTTCATCTTCTCCTTTCCAAGGCCGCAAATATGTCAACCTTCTTCGGCGGCCCTTGAACTTCAACAACTATTGGAGCGGGGGGAGTTACATTTTTTGCTAATTTCAGAACTAAGAGAATTTATCTAATTTTTATTCCCTTCCTCCTAACCTCCACTGTAGGAGTTCATGGCTCCCTCACTTCATTGGATAGTATCAAACCCCTCCTGGATTTCAACTCCTCGGTAGCTTCAACAATAGCTTCTAGCTTGTCGAGAAATTTATCTTCTCTGTCCTTGCACACTTTGCATTTGCAATGAGAACATGAGGGTGAGAGGGACCACTGTAAGGGTGGGAGGGACCGATGTAGAGTAAGAGGGAAGACCTATGCAAGAGGTGTTTTCAAATATATTTATTTTTTGTTGAGCACCAACATGCTCATAATCACGACTGGCAGCAGAAGCAGAAGCAGGATGGCTTCTACCACACAAACAACTCCACTAGCAACACCCCCAGAAGAAGCACCCAGATCTGTTGCAGTTTGAGTTAGGTCATGAAGAGCTTCAATATTAGACTGATCTCGCCTAACTGCTCTTTTTATGGATATTGCTCCATCCAATTCTTTCTTTATTAACTCCACCGTTGGGTCTTCTTTTGTATCAACAAGACCCAGAGTAAGAAAAGAAGCCATCCCCAGCTCATCAATGGTAAGCACGATCCAAGGATGCACAACCTATACAAAAATGACAGGAGGAATTTAAATCATATAATAATAATTTGTAGTCATTTGGGTTACATAGGGCTCGGGTTATGTTAACACAACCAACTTATGCAACAGACGATCTAGCTACCACAACAGCTAATCTGTATGTTGAAATAGATTGATAATATGTTGCATCAGAATACCGATCTGTTGCATAATTTACAGTAGATGGTTAATCAGTTGAGTAGCATTCAGAGAACAGAGCAATATATGGTTAATCTGTTGTGAAATATGGATCATCTGTTGCAACATACGGAGGGTTAAAGAAGATGTACTGCATCATCCGGAGGGTTAAAGAGATTAGCCTTGTTAATATTTTTTTTGCTGCTCTCTACTACAGCCAACCACCTAACGATCCTTGGATGAGAAACCTTATCCGGTTAATCCATGAAATATTTTCGGAGGAGAGGAATGGCTTCAAATGCCCAAGCCTAAAAATTATAAACAGGAAGCAAGCAAAAAAAAAGTCATAAGTATATTCAATATAAATTAATGAATGAGTAAAAATAGTGATCAATTTTACCATGAAAGCCCAAGGAAAGCCATATAATTTGGTCATCTTTGGCTTTAGCTCTTTCAGTAAATATTTGACAGTCAAGTAGTAGCTGTCGCAGCCCCAGGGATAATCGTTGAATCTCCCAAAATCATCATCAAGAGCCAAAAAATCACGTTCTATGACTTTATTAACATCTCTTGCCAAGAAAACGAAATGGACAAACCAAACTAAGCACAATTTCTCCCTGTAGTGCTTTGGTATGTCTTTATTCTTGAGATCCCCTATCAAATCCTACAG
>NW_025880082.1:0-1905 GCF_002878395.1 Capsicum annuum
CTTAAATAACATGTTCTTCGGTCACTATTAGCATGGTAATTTAGATACTTTTCCCTTAAACAGCGCTTCTACTCAGGTTACTCCCCGCCACGGCTTCTTGCCTCATTGGTTTCACCTTTAGGATGACATAGTTCTTAGGGATTTTTCTCCATTTCCACTTTGCTAATAAACTTCTTAACATATTATTCTTCGAATAATTCTACTATAAAGTAACTAATATGAATTTATTTTATCATAGCATGATTGTTGGGAATTATGAATTTAGCTATTCATAATCATAAATAAATATACCTGTTCGGGTAGTTTTGATATTTCTGAAGTTTGTTCCTTCATAGCTTTTTCTATTGAAATATATCTGTTTTTTAATTAACTAGGCAAAATATTTATTGCGGGGCAGGAGAGAGTATTTGTGCTTCAACACATGAAGGCTTGCTTTGCAATGCCTTCGGTTCCTCTCATTTATAGAATGAATTTTTTACAAAAGTCATTACTTACACTTTTTCTAAAAATCCTAAAAAGTCTATCCTAGAAAGTCTCCTTATGAGACAAGAATTAGTGTCATAGCCTAAAAGGCTAAAAGGCTAAAAAGGCTCCAAGAATTAGTGCTATAGCCTTAAAAAGGTCAAAAAGGCTAAAAAAAAAAGGCTAAAATCTATACAATAATTCTATACAATAATTTTACGTAAAAATATTTAATATTTTGTCTTCTATTATTACTCCGTTGATATCTTCTCATTGTCGTATCTGTTGTCTTTCCATATCTCCATTATTGCTTCTTATCTTATCTTCCAGCGGGCATTCTTATCTTCTTGATTCTTTTATTCTAGGTGGACTTCTGGGATAATATTATCTTCTCCATTACATCTTGAACATTGATGACCTGAATATTTATGTCCAATTATCTTACAATATCTTGTCAATAATCCATCTGAAATACATCCTTTCTTAATTGCTCTTGCAGTAAATTGTTTTTCTGGGTTAAGTAATGTCATTATCCATTGCCTAACATCTTCCATATCTTTTTGTCGTAGTTCTTTTGAATTTGAATAAATCATCTGATGGTCTCTCGAATAATAGCTCTATATTGGGTTTCCATTGGTATAATTATTTGCTAATTCTTGAATAATTGTAGCTAGTTCAATGAGTCGTTTATTTGCGTAGAAATCAGGTATCTCAATTCTGGGTATCTCTGGCTGCTGCGTAATATCTTCTAGTATAACCATATCTCTAGTTAATCCTATTTTTACAACTTGTATAACTGGTTTTATTTCGTCGTATAATATCTCTGCTGGTGCAGTATTACACTTTATATAAAATAGATTTTCTTTTGTTATCCTTTTATAGGTGGTGAATATTTTATGTAATTCTTCCATAACTGTTAGTTCTTCTCCGTCTTGGGTGTATATGGTATTTAATAATCCATAGTCAAAATAAGTTTTTACTAGGCTTGGGTTGGTTTTGGGTTGTGCAATTAGCTTGTTGTAACCTTGTAATTTTTGAGTTATATAATTTGTGTTTGGTTCTTTGATATTTGTAGCTCCGAGGTTAAGGTTTAGGAAAGTTTGTACTCTATAGATATTTTCTATGTATTTTTGGGTTGTATAGTTGTAAACTTTTTATCTTGGTTCAGACTATCTCGGCATGTGGTAATTTGTGGGGGTATGGACAAAGGGTCTTTTTGTGTTTTTGGTATAAATGGTTTCTCAAATATCTTATTCATATTCATGTTCTGATATCTTTGTCTACTAACTCCTCTGCTTGTACCTGCAGAAGTAGATTGATAAACGTTATGGGTTTTATGGAGTGTCCCATCGTCTTCTTCTAGCTCTGGAACTTTAATGTCTTCCGATCGACATAACTCTGCACACTGCTGAATTAGCTGATTTGTAGCTATAGACTTCAGTT
>NW_025880083.1:0-3182 GCF_002878395.1 Capsicum annuum
AACCAAAAATCGACATGCTTTACTACTTTTAGCATATCCTATGAACACGCAGTCCACCGTTTTAGGTTCTATCTTAACCGTTTTAGGTATAGAAACTCGTACCTTTGCTGGACACCCCCACACTTTGAAATATTTCAAGTTAGGTTTCCTTTATTTCCATTTTTCATAAGGAATTGATTGTGTCTTACTATGGGAAACTCTGTTGAGTATACGATTGGCCGTAAGGATAGCCTCCCTCCATAAGTTTTGCGGTAAACCAGAACTTATAAGTAAGGCATTCATCATTTCCTTCAAAGTTTGGTTTTTTCTTTTCGCAATTTCATTAGATTGAGGTGAATACGGGGCCGTAGTTTGATGGATTATTCCATTCTCTACACATATTTGCGCAAAGGGAGATTCATATTCTCC
Source organism: Capsicum annuum (assembly GCF_002878395.1). NCBI lineage: Eukaryota > Viridiplantae > Streptophyta > Magnoliopsida > Solanales > Solanaceae > Capsicum > Capsicum annuum. Next base: position 409 of record NW_025880083.1, read on the forward strand.
GCCTCTATCACTTCTTATCATTTTGATCTTTTTGTCTAACAGATTTTCAACTTCTGTTTTATATTGCCTAAACGCATCCATTGCTTCATCCTTACTATTTAGCAAGTAGACATAACAATATCTAGTGCAATCGTCAATAAAAGTTATGAAATGCTTTTTCCCACCACGAGATAGTGTTGACTTCATATCACAAATGTTGGTGTGTATTAAGTCTAAGGGATTGAAATTCCTTTCAACGGACTTATAAGGATGCTTTGCATACTTCGATTCCACACACATTTGACACTTTGATTTATTGCACTCAAAGTTTGGCAAAACTTCTAAGTTAATCAGTTTTCGTAACGTTTTGTAATTAACATGGCCTAAACGTTCATGCCATAAATCATAAGACTCATCTTATAAAGGCCCTCTGTGAGATAGCTTTTTCCTACATACATTTCTCCTTTGCTAACTACAATTTTCCCTGAAATGGTTACACATTTGAATCCATTCTTCTCTAGGAGTAAAATAGAAATTAAGTTCATACGTAACTCTGGAACGTATAACACATTGTTCAGTGTCAAGACCTTACCGGAAATCATCTTTAGGCAAATTTTTCCTGTTCCCTCCACCTTAGCAGTAGCGGAGTTGGCCATGTAAAGCATTTCTTCTGCTCGAGCAGGAGCAAATGACGAGAACAACTTTTTATTTGCGCAAACATGGCGTGTGGCACCAGAATCCATTCACCATTCGTGTGGATTCCCCACCAAGTTGCATTCCGTGAACATAGCACACAAATCATCATATTCTTTGTTGGACTCAATCATGTTCGCTTGGTCCTTTTTCTTGCCTTTCTTCGGGGCTCGACAATCTGTGGACTTATGGCCAATTTTGCCACAATTGAAGCATTTTTCCTTGAACTTTTTCTTTGGTTGATTGCTTCCATGTTCAACTTTCTTTCTTTTCTTCGAGTTGTTTTGACCATCTTCTACAATATGGGCTCCATTCATTGTAGAATTTCCCTTTGACCTTCTTTCGGCAGCTTTATTGTCCTCTTCAATACGAAGTCGGACGATAAAATCTTCAACGATCATCTCCTTGCGTTTATGCTTTAAGTAGTTTTTGAAGTCTTTCCACTAAGGTGGTAGCTTCTCAACTGTCGCTGCTACTTGGAAAACATCATTCACAATTAAACCTACAAAACAGTTTATGTGAGTATTAAGAACATTTTTAATTTGTTCAACTAAGGTATTTTTCAAAAATATACCTTCTGTTAGGAGATCATGTATGATGACTTGCAACTCCTGTACTTAAGAGACAACAGATTTGTTGTCAATCATTTTGAAGTCCACGAATCGTGCAACAAGAAATTTCTTAATTCCCGCATCTTCCGTTTTATATTTCCGTTCAAGTGCCCCCCATTGTTCTTTTGATGTCTTGGTTCCACTATAGACATTATAGAGGCCGTCTTAAAGACCACTCAGAATATAGTTCCTGCAAAGGAAATCCGAATATTTCCAAGCTTCTACAATAATGAAGCCGTCCTTGTCCGAGGTTCCCTCGGGCACCTTGGGAGCGTCTTCGCTAGTGAACCGTTGTAGACATAAAGTGGTAAGGTAAAAGAACATCTTTTGTTGCCACCGCTTGAAGTCGATGCCAAAAAAATTTTCGGGCTTCTCCGCCGGTGCCATCGTTGGCGGAGCATTTGTGCGACTTGATGTGACAATATTATTTGCCCCCATAGACGCTGTCGCATCCATCATTTGACTTTCAGTTGTCATTTTTACTGTCACCACAAGACAGAAAAACTTAGTATTTTTCAGAATACTATTTATAAAGTTAAGTAACTTGAAACTCTTCTTCTTGTTTGTAGTTAACGATGAAGTTTTTATTACTTCGAATCGTCAACCGAGTGAACCTTAACTTGTGATGAAGATTTTTTATCTTCTAATCACTAGTTAAATTCAAGCGGAGTAGAAAGCCTAAGCTTTAATCTCCAAAAATAAGCAATACAGATTCTGTTAAAAAAAATTATTCCTTAAGATTGTTATCTTCCACAATATGGGTACGTAGAATCTGTATAACATAACAACTTCAACTTGAGTTCAAATATGAACAAGAACACAATGAAGTTTTAAATATCCTCAATACAAGATCAAAATGATTTTTTCAAGAGGTGTATTTATTTTTCAGAAAATAAAGATGAAACAGAAATGATTAAGGCCAAGTCGTCCGAATTTACGGACTTTCCTTAAGGAATAATTTCCCTCACTGTACCCGAGGTTATGGAATCTTCCTCCCAGGATAAAATGACCTTCAATCCGACTATAGCAGTACCTCAAATAGGCGGATTCTTCGAACACACTCACGGTTTGAATGATCACACTTAGAGTATTTTTAAGACAAGAAGAAGAAGTTTGTAATCTGAAAATTTCTGTACTTTCTTTTTTTTTTTACTTGTGGATGAAGACCAGGTTATTTATAGCCACAAGATGCCCCTTTGAAAGGTGGCATTGGTTCAATTTAGAGGTGTGTGTCTTTTCCTGAAAATACATGTCTGTTTACTTAAACCATTGCAGTAATTTTCTGAAATAGTATACCATTTCGTGAAACATCACATCAGTTCGAAACAGTGTTGCAACAGTTCGTGAAGCAGTGCACTGTTCGCGCGAAACAGTCACTATTCACGAGTCAGTTTGTGAAGCAGTGCACTGTTCACGTAACAGTGCTACTGTTCACGCGAAACAATCATTGTTCACGCGTTCCTGCATGTTTTAACATTTCCATTCACACCT
>NW_025880084.1:0-1827 GCF_002878395.1 Capsicum annuum
ACCACATTTAAGAATCAAGCAACAACAAGACCTACAAGATGTCAACAACAATGCTAGTGAATCGAACAAGGCCACACACGACTTCACTAGACTTCAATATGAACAATAACAAGAAGATAACAACAATGCTAGTGAATCGAACAAGGCCACACACGGCTTCACTAGACTTCAATATGAACAATAACAAGATGATAACAACAATAGTGAATCGAGAGAAATTAACTTACCTTTGCTTGGCCTAAATTAAAGTGAAAGAGATAACCGATCACCAAATCAAGAACCTAAAAAAATCACGACAAAATATTGCAACTTTGAGTGATTTAGCAAAACTCATATCAAAAATAACAAGCTAAAGTGCTAAACCATAAAAGTAACTAAACCATAAAAATCCATTCAAGAATCTTACAAAATCACAATTAAAGATTCACTTTAAAGACAACAAGTTAAACCCTCATAAAAAGCAACAAGCTAAACCATAAAATCCATTCAAGAATCTTACAAAATTACAATTAAAGATTCCAACTTTGAGGATTTATACAATCAATAACTTTAATCAAGCAAAAGTCATATCTAAAACAAGAAGCTAAACAAGCAAAACTAGTTCAAACAATTATGTGTATATAATTGCTAAGCAGCTGAAAAATTCCGCAAATAACTAAACAAGATTCGAGCTACAAACGAGCTTAAAAAAATTAGTTCAAACTAACATAATCTTCACCATTATAAATTTCGCAATTATATAAACTAGTACACCTATAAATCAACCTCAAAAAGCACAAATTTCACAAAATAAAACAAAATTCATACCTGAGCTGAGTTGTCGTCGCCGGAGCAGTGAGTTTACGATTGGAAAAGGAGTTGCAAAATTATTTTGGGTGTGTTTAGGGTATTTTTGTGTGTGTGCGTGATTTTTGTGTGTGTGTTTATGTGTTTAGATCGACTTAGTCTAGTTTAGGTCGGATCATGTGGGGGGCGGGGGTAGGAGTTATATAATTAATTTTTTATTATTTTTTTGAAAACCGACCACTTGTGGTTGATTTTCTAGATATTTTAATAAAAACCGACCACATGTGATCGGTTTCTAACAAAATAATAAAAAAAAATATTTTAATTACTACAATTAATAAATCAATAAATTAATAAATTAAAATTAATTTTAAACAAGTTAATTTTTTAATGTATTCTATAATATTTATAACAATAACACGAGTAGTATATTTCCTCAATCGTATAATAATATCAATGAATTTTGTAATTTACGATAAATTATTGGTTAATTAACATTTAATTACGATATTATATATATATATATATATGTATATATAATATCGTAATTAAAAGCTAATTAACCAAAAATTTATCATAAATTACAAAATTCATTGATATATATATATATATATATATATATATATATACACACCTCGTAATACAGTATGTTAATCAAATAAATTATTGATTACTTGTCTTACGTTATTACAACTTCAATAATATACGTGTATCTACACATTGACACTATATAGTATATCTATTTCCTCAATAGTATGATATCAATGTATTATTCAAAATATTTTGATATATAAATTCAATTATCGAGCTTTCGATTATTGCATACACCACTACACAAGATATACATATATATACATATATTCAATTGTCTATCGACTTTCAAATAAGTACTATAAACATCACATACACGATTTTAAAATACTACCCCATAATAATATATAACGTATTTCACATATACTGATCAGATGAATTATCGGTTAGTTTATCTTATGTCATTAATATACTTTCACTGTATAATTAATATGTATATATATATATATA
>NW_025880084.1:1927-3786 GCF_002878395.1 Capsicum annuum
CTTGAATACGTACTATATATATCACATCCACAAGTATATTACCTTATGATAGAACACATTCATTATATGCTGATGAATTATCGGTTATATATACACATATTCAATATACAAAGATTATGCATGTTTAACGTCATTTAACGTATATACAAGGAAAATAATTATTCCATATATTAAAACATACGTAAAAGACAAATATTATGTTTAACGTAATTTATTTATTTTATTTGATATATTTTTTAGTGCAATTTTTCACAAAATTTAAGAGTGATTGATTTTTATTATTATTATACTGGCTATCGACTATGTGTGATCAATGTAATTTTAAAAAATTATTTATATATATTACATTATATATATATATAATTATTTTTAATGAAAATAATACATATATATTTGATTACATAGATATAATTATTAGTTACCAAAAATTATTTACTTTTAATTTTTTTAGTTGAAAAATCGACCACAAGTGGTCGGTTTTTAAAAAATTATTTTTAATTTATTTTTTAAAAAATCAACCACATGTGGTCGATTTTTTAAAATATATATATTTTTTAATATTAAAAACGACCACTTGTGGTCGGTGTTTTTAAAAATAAATTTAAAAAGAATTTTTTAAAATCCGACCACAAGTGGTCGATTTTTAAAAATATTTTTCAATTATATTTTCTTAAAAAGACCGGCCACTAGTGGTCGGTTTTGTTGTTTTTTGTATTTATTTGTAAAATAATTAATAATTAATATAAAAATTATTGAAATAATTCTTTTGATTTTTTGAAAATAAAAAAGCGACCGCATGTGGTCTCTTTTAAAAAAAATAATTATAAAATATTACGAAAAATCCACCACTTGTGGTCGGTTTTTTGCGACCACAACATGTGGTTGGTTTTTCATTTTTTTTAAATAGTGAGAGTAAATGACAAGAATTACTCTTGAACAACTCACTTCTAATACCCTAATTGGGAATTGTGTAACAAGAGAGGAAAGAAGAAGATTGTAATTCACTGTGTAATTTCTGAATGAATGTTACAATAGCTAATCAGTTCCTTATATAAGATCCAACTAGGGGAGGGAAAGTTAGTTACAACTAACTTTGGGGACAGGTGTATCATGTGCTAAGTCACGTACCCTATCACTACACTAAAACAAACTAACTGTTTTTAACTAATAACCAACTAGTGTAAATGAATTACAAATGAGTTTTGAAATATAATTGGTCTAAATGAACTAATGAACTAATGAACTGGAATCATATCACTTCCGGTATTTGGATGAGCCATGTTTTCGTAATCTTGATTTGGATGAGCCATGTCTTCGTAATCTTGATAGTTTGCGATTTGTCAACGGCTTAGTTTGTCTATGGAACCACCATGGACATGTTGCTATTTGCAATCCTTTCATAACGGAACATGTCTTTCTTCCTAAAGTGCAGTCTGCATCATTAACTAATTACTTATTTGGTTTAGATCCCACCACCAAAAAACATAAAGTATTAGTAGGGCACATGGTTTACAATCAAAATAAAACAACAATTCATGCGAAATACTCAGTTTTCACCGCTGGGGTGGACAAGTCATGGAGAGAGATACCTGGTTTGGCCAAATTTATCACTATGAGAAATTATGTTTGTATTGAGGGAGTCATTTATTGTGAAGATTATATTCATGTAAGCATAACGTTGTTGTATTCTGTATTGTTGGAGAGGAAAAGCTAATTAGAATGATTTCACTCCCCGATGAGATATCGTTTAAGAGGAATACAATAGTAGAAATAAAGGGACAAGTTGCAACACTTGAACATGACACAGATTTTGATCAAGGCATTCATAAAATTTCTATGTATATTCTCAATTATATTGT
>NW_025880085.1:0-6459 GCF_002878395.1 Capsicum annuum
TCGAGCAAAAAGTTATGCCCATTTTCGTGAGAGACAGTAAGGATGGGAGATTTGTTAGGCGCCGCTCAACCAAACTTATGTGATTGGTTAGGCGCCGCCTATGTCAATTCCAATGCTAAAAACACTACGTTTTAAGTTATTTTGTGGGTGATTAAGTCTTTTAACACTCCTTACACGTCCCTAAACTTAACCCTACAAAATATATAGCTTCTAAACACATTACATCCCTATTAAGATCTCAAAGCTCATCATCCAAGAGCACTAAAAGATAAAAACAACTAGGGTTGCATAATTAAGCTTGAAGATCCAGTTTCAAGGAAATTCCTCCTTCAATTATCAAAAGCCTCCCTTCCAAGGTATGCGTAGTGTTCATCCATGGATTCCTTTCGTTTGTAGAGTTCAAGAATCAATCTTTAAAATACAAAAAGCTTGGTTGATTATGGTGATATGATCATACCCATGTTGATTCTTATTTGTTTTGCTATATAATAGTATCGTAACTGTATATCTCATGAAAGTTATGTTTTTAGTTGAAAAACATGATCTTTAGATGGATTGATAGAATGCAAGTATGAAATCCACCTATGCCTTAAAGAATGCATATAAGGTATTCGATAAAATGCCTAGTATGTTAGAAATTCATATTTACATGATTTCATGATATCTAAATAACAAGTTCATGTTAGTCATACACTCCAATATGAATTTCCATGCAAATTATATGTTGTTATTGTTGTGGTATAAAGCATGTATGATAATGGAGATAAAAATTATGTACACAAAATATATCCATGCTTTCCCTACCATGTTTAAGATGTTGAATAAATACATGAAGTATAATATCCCCAAATCATTACAATATGAACTAAACGTTACATGTTGTCATTCCCTTATGCTTGAACGGTTTCCATGCGATTACTATGAATAGTATATGTTGTCGGAATGCCCATGATATTAGAATATGAGATTTATAACTTGATTATAAGCATTCCTATTCATGATAGATATTATGATGACCATGTACTTCATGAAATCCCCCACTCATGTATTATGGATTTTTATTGATGGTCGTGTACTCAAGAAGTTCAAGTTGTGTCAGTTTCCTTCCATCGAGTTCTGGAGGTACTTGTACCCAAAAAATATAGTTGTGTGCCTACAGCCATGCCATGTTCTCACGATACTCTCAGTCAATCCATGATCTATGGAATTCAGTCAGTCATGTGACTTAGGAAAACTCAAAAATCTCAGTAATCTCAGTAGTCCAGAAATCTCAGTAATCTCAGTAGTCTAATAATCTCAATAATCTCAGTGCTCAGTAACCTCAGCAACCTCAGTATTCATAGTCAATCTCAGTAACTTCAGTAATCTCAACCATTCCTCAGAACTCAGTATATTCCGTCAGTCATTGGAATCCAGTAAACTTAGTTTAGCTCTACTAAACAATATCACTAGTATTAGTCCAGTTAATCAGTATGAGTTCAGATGATCAGTTCAGTTCAGTTATTCAGTTTAGTGTCCTTCAGATGGGATTAGAAGTTACCACCGAGTGAACCCAAGGATGGGAACTCACCCGCCAGTTTATGGTGTGATTCTTAATAGTCATCCTTGTGTTCCAGAACTACGTAGCCATCTTAGGTTCAGACATCTTAACCCATCAGATTAGGGTTGATGAGGTGGCTTAACCTATTACTTTAGGGTTCCCACCGTTCTTATTGATTACCTGCCATTATAGGGTTCTCACAGCTATCCTTACCAGTGGCGCAGTATTGATACCCCTCTAGTCGGGACAGAGATTGGACCCTAGCTTAGCTATTATAGCGTATTTGGGGCATGTCCGTTGGATAACTACTTCCCACAGTTTCAGTTACATATTTTAGGACTGTCAGCTATAGATACCCAGTCTTAGTAAAGAACTCAGATAGCTCTTCAAATTTCAGTATATCAGGGCTGTCAAATACAGTGAACTCAGAAATAAAATAGAACTCAGATAGTTTTCTTTAGATTGATAGACTGTGAGATATAGTCACTTATGCTATTAATCACAACAGTTATCAAAACTCATGTTATCGTTACTCAGCTTCAGGACTGTCAGATACAGTTAATCAGACCAGTTCTTCATAATTCAAACTGTCAAAAACAATTATTCATTTATCAGTAATGAAATATTAGTCTCTTAGTATATCAGTAATACAATATCAGATCTATCACTTATTAGTGATTTAAATATCAATATCAGTAAACTCAATCTTTCAGAATCTCATTATCACTACACTCATGTTGTCAGTATTCAGACTCAGTAGTATGTATCTCCACGAGTTCAGTTACAGTTACGTATGCATGTATGTACTCTCACATTCATATTAGTCAGTATTCTCCATGCATATAACCCTTTGCATTTAGCCTACCTCACTCGTATACTCAGTACATTCAGACATAGTGACGTATTTGTGCTATGGTGCTTTCTCCAAATCAGCAGTAGATTCCAAGATCAGCAGTCAGAGTTAGACGTGAGTCCTCATCCTTCAAGGACATGATGATTTCATTTCTATTTCAGTTTTCACTTTATTTCAGTAGTTGGAGTTAGTTGGGGATATGTCCCATCAACTCCTTATTCAGTTCAGTTACAGGTGTTCAGACTAGATGTCAGATTTAATGTTTAGACTTCAGTATTTATGTTCCTTTTGGTTATTGATATACCATATTTTTCAAATATGTATTAGTATTAAACCTTATGGCCTTACAGTTCATGTTTTCGCATATTTATAAGATATTATACAGTTTATAGGTACAGATATCAGTCATGGGTTAGCTTGTGGTCCTTCGGGGTCATGAGCACCATGTAGTGTTTTGGTTCAGAAAATTAGGGCGTTACAAACTTGGTATTAGAGCCTAACGTTCAACAGTGTCCTAGGAAGTCTGAAAGCTGCATCAAGGAGAGTCTTGTACATGGGCGTGTTGTGCACCACACTTAGGTGCAAGAGGCTATGAGAAGTTTTAGGAACAGTTTTCCTTCTTTCATGTCTCAAGATCATGCTATGGCAAGTTTCTCTAAGGAACCAATATAGATTCATATCATGCACCCCTCATGTTTACTTTACCTTACTTTTAAGGTAACACAAACAGTGAAGTTCAAATTCCTAAAGATAGGACTTTCTTAGACAGTCCTAACAGTCAGTTATGGGATTGGCCACAAACTCAAACCGTATCCCATCAATTCATTATTGTTCCAAGGTCGTACAAATTTTATTCATGATATTGAGAACTAATTCTTAAACCCAGAGGTTTAGCAGTAGTAGAGTTGGGATAGTATTATTCTATTTGATCAGATTATGTATTCATGGGGATTAGATCAGTAGGCTTGAACAGTACGAGCTAAATACTCAAGTTTATTGACTCAAACTTAAGCATGAAGGTGTGAATGTGATATTAGCAGTATATGAGGAAACAGAATCAGATGATGTGTTAAGTAAGACAGACAGGTGTTGAACATAATATAGGTATGTGATGGTAGATCAAGTACCTAAGCCAGGCCCTCAGATTTTCATAGTAGAGCTAGTTTGTATAGAAAGAAGTAAGGGAAGACAATTCCAGACCCATTCTTATTTCAGTGAAGAGTTTCTCCACTTCAGCTATCATGAAACCAACTCAGGCATTGCATACCAACTCTCTGGTCATGAAATATATTCATGTATGAATTCAATTTCCAGCATAACGAGTCCCTTTTACTCCACAGAACGAGTCATGTTCCATGAGAACAATCTACTTTCACACACTTTCCATGGGATTATGTGCGCCTTTAGTTCCCAGTATAAGGGGTTCAGTTCCAGCTCCCTCAGTACTCGAATCCTGTCCCACGAGTACAGAAAACTCTAGACTCAGGTCATGTAGCTCATGAATCATGTACGCATATCATGCTTTTCAGTAAACTTAGCTTCCATGACTCATGCTATGCCCCTACAGATCAGATAAATTTAGACTATGTCATGTATATTCTCAGCTCAAACCTTATAGCTAAATCCAAACTATTGATATTTTATTCCTCAAGTTTCAGTCATATGTCAAGTTTAGTTCTTATCTATTCATGTTTCAGGTCCTCTTGATTTACTCCTCCAGTTAGCTCTCCTTATGGAACAGTATAGTGATGAGCAGTTGTTTAGATAAGAGAAGATTGTTGCATGCTTACTTTGCACAAGGGTGTAGTTGTGAAGATAGGCTTGAATGTCATGATAAATGTGCAAGTAAATGTCTAGCACGGGGTTGTATTTAGAAGTTGGGAAAGTACAAAGTGTAAGTGTACATTTAGATCCTTGACCTATGTCAGTCCCCAGCATGTAGCCATCAAAAACTTAGTTGCCAACTCAATTATAGTAATAGTATCCAGCGCTCAGTGATCAGTGTTCAGTTCTTGAATTTAGTACTTCTGTACTAGCTATAGGCTTAGTTATAATGTCTTTTTCAGTTTAGTAACCAGATTTGAAACTCAGTTCAGTACCAGACATGCTTTACCATAGTATTCAGGTTGTCAGTACTCAGTTATCAATGTTTCAGTACCCCAGTTTATAGAATACCTTAGAGCCATGTCATACGCTTGGTCTCGTATTCACAAATAATACACACTTCATGAATCCATGCTCAGATACCTCATTCTACTCAGTTAGTCTTTATCTCCTATGCATAAAACTCAAAAATCTCAGCCCAGCTATTCAGACTAAGTACAGTTTAGCTTTGCAGATCCAATATTCAGCTATCAGTTATTCAATTAATTAGATAAGTTAGTATATTTATGCACTTGTGTTCATCTCAGTTCATATATCATGTCTCAATTTTAGATCCTAGTTATTCAGTCATGACTCAGTTCCTAGGTGTTTTGAACATCGCCTCAATTTCCTTCAGTAGCTCATCCAAGTCAGTATTCTTTGAGGGACATAGTGTCCCAAGGGGGAGATACATCATACCCCCAAACTTTCATGACATAAACATGCTGCTCTCTTTTCTTTTGATGAATCTAGTTTGTAGAAGGGGTACTCATAAGATAACCCTCAAGCTCCAACTTCAGTCATATGCCATGTTTACAAGATTTAGTTCAGATCATGATATTCAGTATATCTACTACGTCCTAGAATCAGTGATGTTCTCATGTTTCCAATCATGTATATAGAGTAATTAATCTCAAACTTATCGATATTTTTAGTTCAAGGTAACATTTTTCCTTAAACTTACTCGTTCTCATGTTCATATTTCAGTACCAAACTTGGTATTCAGTTCCATGCTCAGTTTTCAGTTCAAAATTGATACCTTTACCATTGCATATTCATGAGTAAGTTTAGTCATGAATTCATGCATTAGATATATGTGATCAGCTCATCAGTACTTTCAATCAAGCACTCACGGATCAAGTCAGTCATATAATCATACATCAAATATGCATGGATTCAGCCTTCAATTGAGCATCAGATATGCATATTCAGTATGTTATGCTCAGCTTTCAATCTTTTCAGTCATGAACCTATGTTTCAATAGTGTATGTCTTGTACTTACTTCATCTTATCATCTCTCCTACCTAAATTAATTTCTATTTAAGGACGAATGTTCCCAAAGGGGAGATATTATAATACCTCGTATGTTTCTAAGCTAAGAGACGAACCATTTTTCCTACATATGAAACCTCTTAACCTGTGAGAAAAATTTTAGTTCATGACTTTCAATGAGTATCCTAGCTATAATATAGCTTATGATGCGTTAATCATGTTCATATGAGTCACTTAAGGTAAAACAAGCTAAGAGTTTTTGAATCCATAAGGTTTTAGTGTTTGATTTTGTAAGGGTCATATGTGAATGAGTATAACTCAATGTTAATGTGGTATTTATTCATATTTCTACCCACCAAATTGTATATAATTGAATTAGCTTTTTAACGATACCAATTTATCCTTAATCTAATACCCGAGCAAAAAGTTATGCCCATTTTCGTGAGAGACAGTAAGGATAGGCGATTGGTTAGGCGCCGCCCAACCAAACATAGGAGATTGGTTAGGCGCTGCCTAAGTTAGTTCCAATGCCAAGAACACATTGTTTTGAGTTATTTTGAGGTTAATTAAGTCTTATAACACTCCTTACACGTCCCTAAACTTAACCCTACGAAATATATAGCTTCTAAAAATATTACAACCCTATTAACATCTCAAAGCTCATCCTCCAAGAGGACTAAAAGAGAAAAACAACTAGGGTTACATAATTAAATTGAAGATCCAATTTAAAGGAAATTCCTTCGTCAATCATCAAGAACCTCCCTTCCAAGGTATGCGTAGTGTTCATCCACGAATTCCTTTCGTCCGTGGAGTTCAAGAATCAATCTTTAAAATACAAAAGATTGGTTGATTGTGGTGATATGATCATACCTAAGTTGATGCTTGTTTGTTTTCCTATATAATAGTATCGTGACTGTATATCTCATAAAAG
>NW_025880085.1:9459-11871 GCF_002878395.1 Capsicum annuum
CGTCAAACCTTGGGTGATCCGATACCGTTGAGTAAAATGGCCATAACTCACTCATCCTATGTCGGATTTTTATGAAATTGGTATCGATGGAAATTTTATTCAATGATCTACATGACATGGCTTAAACATCAATTACTTTGGAATTCATACATATCCACTCAAAAGATGGATTTAGGCTTAAGAAACAATTAGGGTATTACATTAGACTTTTGTTTTTGCATGAACCTCAGCTAAGTTTAGTTTGCAATATCTCAATTGCATCAAAATATTCATGCCCTCGGTAATTATGATTATCCATATGGACACATGCATCTTAGTGTACCCTAGTATTACTTTTGATTTAAATATGCCATAATTAGCACATCAGTTTGTATATCCCATTAGGGATTTAAAATATCCTTATATTAAGTTTACCCGACATTTTATTATTATGTTACATGTTTACTTTTCTTGGTCGTTGCATTAATTTGCGTTCTACACTCTATGTTCAGTTTATTTTCTTATGTTCTTCATATATAGTGTAGTGTGTATCTCATATACTTAGTACATTAAAAGTACTGACCATATACTTTCCTTTGCGCTATATTAGCTTATAATATAGGTGCCGACATTCAGCCTCTGGATCACGCATAGGACTATCTTCTATTACATTAGCAATAATACTTAGGTGAGTCAAAATCATTTGAGGACAATTTACTAGTACTTTTTATTAATGTCCTTTTCATTTATCAGACTACTAAAGTTACATGGAGGTTTGTCCCAACAACTATCTTACTAGAGGTTTTCTTACATACAGTTAGATGTTTAGCTTTGTGGTTTTAGACTCAGATATTATTGTTGGTTTTTATTATTATTTCATCATTCATTCAGCTTATGAACAATGTTTTTATCAGTTATTTTAGTATTCATAGTGTCAGTCAGGAGATAGGTTAGCTTGCAGTCACTTGTGTCTCTAAGCACCATGTTACGACTAGGGGGTTGTAACGCCCTGATTTTCTGAATAAAAATGCTCCACGGTGCTCATGACCCCAAAGGACCACAAGCTAACCCACGACTGATATTTGTACCTGTAAACTGCATAATATCTCATAAAATATGCGGAAACATGAACTGTAAGGCCATAAGGTTCAATACTAATACATATTTGAAAAATATGGTATATCAATACCAAAAAGGTACATAAAAACTGAAGTCTGAACATCTAATCTGACATCTAGCCCAAAAGCCTCTAACTGAACTGAATAAGAAGTTGATGGGACATGTCCCCAACTAACTCCAACTACTGAAATAAAGTGAAGAATGAAATACAAATGAAATCATCATGTCCTGGAAGAATGACGACTCACGTCTAACTCTGGCTGCTGATCCTGGAATCTATTACTTTATTTGGAGTTCATGCATCTGAACCTATGGTGTAACATAAGAGAAAGCACCATAGCGCAAATACGTCAGTACGTTTGAATGTACTGAGTATATGAGTGAGGTAGGCTTAATGCAAAGGGTTATATGCATGAACAATACTGACTGATATGAACGTGAGAGTACATACATGCATACATAACTATAACTAAACTCGTGGAGATACAGACTACTGAGTCTGAATACTGACAACATTAGTGTACTGATAATGAGATTCTGAAAGACTGAGTTTACTAATAGTGATATGTAAATCACTAATAAGTGATGGATCTAATACTATATTACTGATATACTAAGAGACTGATATTTCATTACTAATAAATGAATGATTGTTTCTGACAATTCAAATAATGAAGAATTGGTCTGATTGACTGTATCTGACAGTCCTAAAGCTGACTACTGATAACATGAGTTCTGATAACTGTTGTGATTAATAGCATAAGTGACTATATCTCGTAGTCCATAAATATGAAGGAAGCTATCTGAGTTCCATTTTATTTCTGAGTTGATGTATCTGACAGCCCTGATATACTGAAATTTGAAGAGCTATTTGAGTTCTTTACTCAGATTGGGTAGCTATAGCTGATAGTCCTGAAATCTGTAACTGAAACTATGGGAAGTAGTTATATAACCAACATGCCCCAAATATGCTATAATAGCTAAGCTGGGGTCCAATCTCTGCCCCGACTGGAGGGGTGTTAATACTGCGCCACTAGTAAGGACAACTGTGAGAACCCTATACTAGCAAGTACTCAATGAGAATGGTGGGAACCTGAAACTGATTGGTTAATACACCTCATCAACCCTTATATGATGGGTTAAGATGTCTCAATCTACGGTGGCTACGTAGTTCTAGAACACAAGGATGACTACTAAGAATCACACCCTAAACTGGCTGGTGAGTTCCTATCCTTGGGTTCACTCGGTGCTAACTTCTACTCCCATATGAGGGACACTGAACTGAATAACTAAGCTGAACTGAATAACTGAACT
>NW_025880086.1:0-2747 GCF_002878395.1 Capsicum annuum
TTGAAATTCTCATTCCCTAGGAATGGAATATAATCGTGCCTTAAGCCGACCAAATTATGATAGCTTATAACCTCTTTTAAAATATTGCTAATTCAAGAGCAAATCGAGGTGTGCATATAATGTAGAGAATTTTTCTCTAACATATCTTATAATCATAATAAACATGTAAAAATATTATCACTTTTGATGATTATTATTATATTGTCTCTCCACGCTTATATTTGTGCACTCAATCACTTATCCTCTTTCAGGCATATTATGCACAACTTTTAGATTCATCATATATTGCTACCATATTCACTTCAATGAATAGAACATATCAATGGGATATATTTCATGATTTTTCACCAAATATCCATTATTTTGCCTTAGCTATCATAATATCATCAATATAGTGCATTGAGATCCAATCTCAATGCCTTATCCATACAATGACATCTTAGGCATAAGTTGATGGGACTTAAACCCAACATATTATCATCTCTTTTGATAATATTGTTCTTGGGGAATAAATTTAAAACATAAATGATGGCAAGCCAATTATTTTTCCTCAAATCCAACAATAATTATATTATTAGTAGTAAAAGATAAATAACATAAGAAATTATACTAACCTTGAAATTCTTTTAGATTTATAATCACACCTTGTTTAGCAGAGTCTCGTGCTGATTACGTGTTATAAAATATAAAGTAAGAGCAAAAAAATATAAAGCAAGAACAAGAACAAATAGAGAGTAATTCTTATTTCTCATTCTCATTCTTGAGGATTCTTGATTTACAAAGGAAGCTTTTCTATTTATAGGAGGAATTTATTCCTAGTTTCTGACTAAAAGAAAGATACTTTAAATCCTGATAGATATCAACAAGATCTTGATAGATCTTATTAGATCTTGATAAATCTTATTTATATTCTTGATAGACATTCACTATAATGTAAATACATTCATAACAGAAAGAATTATTTATATTGTTAAACCCTTTTGGAGCACTATCATTTATCCAATTTTTTCCATTTTTGTAGCAAAATATTATTGTAAAAAATATACCGCTATAATGAAATACTATCATATAAAATAATTTTTATAAAGATATTAAAAATATCTCCTGGAAAGCTAAACACCGCAATAACTTTGTTTTGACAATGATCCATAGATCAGATATGGAAATATTCAAATGAACACATATAAGCAAATCAATTTTGAAAATATATAATAATTTATCGCATATATATGTGTGTAAAAAATTTGTCTCTCGTTTCACAAGTTGCAATAATTTTTTAAAAAACAAAAAAAGACGAAATAAAAAAAAGAACGGTAGAGAGGAAAGGAGATGGAAAGATAAAAATAAAGGCAAAGGCTAGCTAACTACAGTGACAATACAAGAAACTAAAGCTAGAATCAAATAAGTAAATAACAAAAACTAAATTACACTGAAGAAACAAGTACTATTTGTTTGGTTATTGAGTCTTTTTTCCTTCCTATATGGATAAATGAAGCTCAATTTGGACCAACCTACTTTTGTCCATAGGTCCATTACTATGGGGCATATATATTGATCTTTTTTGGTCTTATTCACCATCACAAAAAGAGAGTTTTCAGCAGCCAAAGAGAGAAAAACAAAGTTGATTTTCGCACTTAAATTTCAGCCACAGCAGTCAACTTCAAATTGCGATTCCCGCTTCGTTTCTTGTCCGATTGAGCTGGTTTTTGAAATTCTTGTTCCTCTCATCTCAATATTAGATTAGGAACTGAAGGGGCTTGATTTGGTGGCCTGTAGCTCCTGTTCTTCATTCCCAAACAGTAGCTGCATTTTTTGTACTTTCACTCCTTTATTTCTCTAGTGTTTGGTGTTGTGGTTTATGTATTATTTCTTGTTGTTCGGCACTTATTTTGTGGACATTTTGGAAGAAACTATTGTAACTCTTTGGTGATTATAGTGGAGGTTTTGGTCCCGTAGTTTTTTACTCTTCACACTGAAGGATTTTCCACGTAAATCTTGTGTCTCATTTGATTGCCTCTATTCTTATCTTATTTCATTTGGTTGATTTATTTGTTGTATATTAATCTATTTTACCTGGGTTTGTTTGTCTCCTCTTGGTTCAAGTTGAAAGTGAAAGTTTAGTTTTGGGTATTTTTCGCTGCTACCCTGTTGGGCTCTTTGATTGTGTGCCCGTCTTTTCTAACAAGTGGTATCAGAGAGTTGGTTGTTGTTGATTGTAGATTTGAATGATAGAGGCAAATATGATCAAGATGGTGTGTTTGAATGGTAGTAACTATCATACTTGGAAAGGCAATATGAAAGATCTTCTATTTGTCAAGAAAATGCATCAACCTATATTTGCATCTACTAAACCTGAATCCATGACAGATGAGGATTGGTAATTTGAGCACTTACAAGTTTGCGGCTATATCAGACAATGGGTTGAAGATAATGCTATAAATTATATTGTGAATGAGACACATGCTAGAAGTTTGTGGGATAAGCTCGAGACACTTTATGCTTCGAAGACTGGCAATAACAAGTTGTTCCTGCTTAAGCAATTGATGAATATCAGGTATAAAGGGGGCAGTCCTATTTCTGATCATATTAATGATTTTTAGGGTGTCCTTGACCAGCTGTCTAGAATGGGTGTAAAGTTCAATGAAGAAATTCAGGGACTTTGGCTTCTTAATACTCTACCTGACTCTTGGGAAACTCTTCGAGTTTCTTTGACTAATTCTGCTCCCGGTGGTATTGTAACTATGGAA
>NW_025880086.1:2847-3946 GCF_002878395.1 Capsicum annuum
GAGTTTCTTTGACTAATTCTGCTCCCGGTGGTATTGTAACTATGGAATATGTTAAGAGTGGTGTCTTGAATGAAGAGTTGAGAAGAAGATCTCAGACCTCATCTTCTTCATCTTCACACTCTGATGTTTTGGTTACTGAAGAGAGGGCGAGAAATAAGTATAGAGATTTAAATGATACAGATAAAAGTAGAAGCAAGTCAAGGTCCAAATTCAAGAATGTTACATGTGACTATTGCAACAAAAAGAGGCATATCATAAAATATTGTTAAAAGCATAAGAGAGATATAAGACGGCAAAAGAAAGAAGGCGATAATGAAAATCGTGTTGCTGTTATTGCTAATGATGATTTTCTTGTTGCTTGTGGTGAGAATGCCATTAATCATGTTGGCGATGAGTCTAGTTGGTTTGTGGATTCTGGTGCTACATCTTATGTTACACCAAAGAAGGAATTATTTTCTTCTTATACTCCAGGTAATTTTGGGATGTTGAAAATGGGCAGTAATGATAAATTTAAAGTACTTGACATTGGCACGATTTGTTTGAAAAGTAACAATGGTTCCAAACTAGTTTTCAATAATGTCGAGCATGCTCCAGATGTTCGCCTGAATTTGATTTCTGTAGGAAGTCTTGATGATGAGGGTTATGTTAATACCCTTGGTGCTGGCCAGTGGAAGCTTACTAGAGGTTCGATGATTGTGGCTCGAGGTGACAAGTTGTCCAACTTGTATGTATTTCAGGGCTCTACTTCTAGAGGCTTGATAAACTTGGTGGAGAATGATACTTTATTAAAGTTGTGGCACAGAAGGTTGAGTCATATAAGTGAGAAGGAGATTGATAGTTTGGGTAAGAAAAATTTACTTTCTGGAGTAAAACAAGCAAAGTTGAAGAAGTGTGTTCATTGCTTAGCCGGTAAATAGAAAAGAGTTTCTTTTTAGAGTCATCTGCCTTTAAGAAAACTCGATTTGCTAGAGTTAGTGCATTCTGATTTGTGAAGTCCTTTTAAAGTAAGGTCTCGTGGTGGTGCACTTTACTTTGTGACTTTTATTGATGATCATTCTCGCAAACTCTGGGTATTTCCTTTGAAGTCCAAGGATCAAGT
>NW_025880087.1:0-1765 GCF_002878395.1 Capsicum annuum
GATAATTTTTCTCATGTGGCCACAATTGTCTAGAAGCATATGCTATTACCTTACCATGCTGCATCAATACACATCCTAAACCAATTCTGGAAGCATCACAATACACTGTATACCCTTTAGTGCCTTCTGGAAGTACCAACATGGGTGTAGAAATCAACTTGTTCTTTAAATCTTGAAAACTCTTCACACAGGCATCATTCCATTGGAATTTGGATGCTTTATGGGTTAGCTTGGTTAAGGGTGCTGAAATGGAAGAAAAGACTTTAAAAAACCTTCTATAATAATCGGCCAACCCAAGAAAACTATGAATTTCCGTAGGCATTGTGGGCCTTGGCCAATTCTTCACAGTTTCTATCTTTTGAGCATCAACATTTATCCCTTCACTAGATACAATATTACCCAAAAATGCCACCAATTTTAACCAAAACTCACATTTAGAGAACTTTGAATAAAGGTTACAATCACAAAGAGTCTGCAATGCCTGTCGTAAGTAATTGGCATGGTCCTCTTCTGATCTAGAATAAACTAGAATATCATCTATAAAAACTATCACAAATACATCCAGGAATCGCTTAAACACCCTATTCATCAAATCCATAAAATTTGTGGGTGCATTTGTTAGCCCAAATGACATAACTAGAAACTCATAATGACCATACCATGTTCGGAAAGTTGTCTTGGGTATATCCTTCTCTTTGACCCTCACTTGGTGGTAAACTGACCTCAAATCAATCTTAGAAAAGCACTTGGCACCCTGTAACTGATCAAATAAATCATCAATTCTTGGGAGAGGATATTTATTATTAATAGTCATCTTATTCAATTGTCGATAATCAATACACATCCTCAGCGAGCCATCCTTTTTGCGCACAAATAACACTGGTGCTCCACAGGGGGGACATACTAGGCCTTATAAATCCCTTCTCTAGCAAATCTTTCAATTGCTCTTTCAATTCTCGTAATTCTGCTGGGGCCATTCTATACGGATGAATGGAGATTAGTTGGGTGCCTGGTATTACATCAATACCAAACTCTACTTCTCGTTCAGGAGGCAAACCTGGAAGATCTTCAGGAAATACATCAAAAAATTCATTTACCACCGGAACAGCGTGAAGAGTTGGTGGCTCCGCTTCTGTATCCATTACTATAACTAAATGATATATGTATCCCTTTGAAATCATTCTTCTTTCCTTAAAATAAGAAATAAATCAACCTCTTGGCGTGCCAATTTCACCTTTCCATTCAAGGACTAATTCATTTGGAAAATGGAAATATACCTTTTTCGTGCAGCAATCAATTATGGCATAACAAGATGCCAACCATTCCATACCCATTATAACATCAAAATCTACCATTTCTAACTCCACAATATCAGCCATCGTATCATGACCATAAATAGTTACTATGTAATTTCGGTAAACCCTTCTAGCTATAATAGATTCCCCAATCAGTGTGGACACTTCAAATGGCTTAACTAACAGTTCGGGTATTATTTCAAACTTTCCAGCAACCAATGGAGTAACATAAGATAATGTAGAACCGGGATCAATTAAGACATATACATCGAATGAAAAGATAGACAACGTCCCGTAACCACATCTGGGGAAGCCACTAAATTCTGTCAATCCGCTAGAGCATACGTACGATTTTGAGCCCCGCTAGAACTCGTGGCTCCTCTATCACCTCTAACATGGCCCATTGGTTGTGTACCCCTTCCTGAATAAGGCATCGATGATGATGATGCAACAAATGACCCCGTAGGTCA
>NW_025880087.1:1865-2759 GCF_002878395.1 Capsicum annuum
GTGTGGACACTTCAAATGGCTTAACTAACAGTTCGGGTATTATTTCAAACTTTCCAGCAACCAATGGAGTAACATAAGATAATATAGAACCGGGATCAATTAAGACACATACATCGAATGAAAAGATAGACAACGTCCCGTAACCACATCTGGGGAAGCCACTAAATTCTGTCAATCCGCTAGAGCATACGTACGATTTTGAGCCCCGCTAGAACTCGTGGCTCCTCTATCACCTCTAACATGGCCTATTGGTTGTGTACCCCTTCCTGAATAAGGCATCGATGATGATGATGCAACAAATGACCCCGTAGGTCATGCCATACCCCCTATGCCCCTTCGTGGGTATTCTCTCATCATATGCCCCGACATACCGTACCAAAAGCAAACATTGGTCCCCAGCCAATACGCGCTCAAATGATACCTTCCACATTTGTTGCATGGCTCTCGAGAAGGTCTCGATTGGCTCATATTCCCTTGCCCTTGGTACCCCACTGTCCGCAAACTCTGACTCTCACTTCTATACCCAAATTTATTTCCTCTGGACCCTTGGAACTATGGTGGGGCACTAGCTGCAGAATAAGAGGATAATGGCCTAGGTGGTCTAGCAGAAAAATGTGGTCTGAACCCTCCTTAGGATGCCATGAACTGCCTTGTAGATCTGGCCCTCTTGGAATATCCTCTTTCTAATTTTTGTGTTCTTCTCCTCTACCTCTGATCTTCTATTTTCTGTACAAAAGCTTGGATCCTCTCTATGTCCATATCTTTGTTCAAAGCGGCAATAGTACAATCTCTAACCAGATATAGATCTAGCCTATCCATGTATTGATGAACTCTGTCATCCATAGTAGCTACAACATTAGGAGCATATCTTGACAAGAAATTAAAGCAGAGACT
>NW_025880088.1:0-651 GCF_002878395.1 Capsicum annuum
ATAACAGGGACTAAGCTTCCCCTTCTTTTCAAATCTCTTCACCCCCCTCATGGGTAAAATTTTCAGATACACTAGGTCACCAACTTCAAACTCAAGGTCTCTCCTTCTAACATCCGTATATGACATCTGACGACTCTGCGTAGTTTTCAACCTTTCCCTAATCAACTTAAATTTTTCCATAGCCTCAAATACCAAATCAGGACCACTCACAGCCGCTTCACCCACCTCAAACCAACCTATGGGCAATCTACACTTCCTCCCATATAAGGCTTCAAACGGAGGCATGCCAATACTAGAGTGGAAACTGTTATTGTAAGCAAACTCTATCAACGGTAAGTGATCATCCCAACTTTCCTTAAAGTCAAGTGCTCAAGCTCTCAACATATCCTCTAAAGTCTGGATGGTCCACTCAGCCTGACCATCGATCTGCGAATGAAAGCAGAACTCAAAAGCACTTGGGTACCAAGACCCTTTTGAAAAGCTTTCCAAAATTGCAAAGTGAACTGAGTACCCCTATCCGAAATGATAGACAAGGGAACTCCATATAGTCTGACTAGCTCTCGGATATACAATCTAGCATAATCCTCAGCAGTATATGAAGTATGAACAGGCATGAAATGAGCAGACTTAGTCAACCTATCAACCACAACC
>NW_025880088.1:751-2036 GCF_002878395.1 Capsicum annuum
CAACATGCCAACAGGTTAAGGTTGAACACCAAAGACCTGGTGTTCAACCTTAACCTGTTGGCATGTTGCACACTTAGCTACAAATGCTGCTATATCTTTCTTCATGCCACTCCACCAATAGATTTCCCGCAAGTCTCGATACATCTTGGTGGCGCCAGGATGAATAGAATATTGTGCCCCATGCACTTCAGCCATAATCCTCTGTCTTAGATCATTAACATTTGGAATACATAATCTACCCTGCAATCTCAACACACCATCTCTCCTTTGGGAGAAAACCTCTACTTTTTATTCCTTGACTGACTCTTTCAGTCTGACCAAACTAGCATCTAAGTATTACTTTTCCTTCACTTCCAAAACCAAGGAGGATTTGGAACTACTCTGAACCCCTATACTACCTTCAGCAGAGTCAAACAACCTAATCCCCAATCTAGCCGAACGATGTACCACGAGCCAACTCTTTCTTACCTTCTACCACATGCGAAACACTATCCATGGACACTCTACTTAGGGCATCTGCTATAATATTGGCCTTTCCCAGATGGTACAACACACTCATATCATAGTCTTTTAATAATTCTACCCATCGTCTCTGCCTAAGATTCAATTCTCTCTGGGAAAACACATACTGCAGACTCTTATGATCAGTGAAAACATCAACATAGACACCATACAAATAATGTCTCCAGATTGTCAAAGCAAACACACCAGCAGCCAACTCAAGGTCATGGGTGGGGTAATTTTTTCTCATGGGGTTTCAACTGTCTAGAAGCATAAGCTATCACCTTAGCCTTCTACATCAATATGCAACCCAACCCAACTCTCGAAGCATCACAGTACACCACAAAACCATCAACACCATCAGGCAAAGTAAAAATAGGGGCTGAAGTTAGTCGAGTCTTCAACTCAGGAAAACTCTTCTCATAAGATTCGGACCACAAGAACTTCACTTTTTTTTGGGTCAACCGAGTCATAGGATACGCTATAGAGGAGAAATCCTCAACAAAATGGCAGTAATAGCCAGCTAAACCCAAGAAACTTTGGATATCAGTCAGAGAAATAGGTTTAGGCCAATTTTTAACATCTTCGGTCTTTTGGGGATCAACTCTAATACCCTCGGAAGAAATGTTATGACCCAGAAAAGCAACTGACCTTAGCCAAAACTCACACTTACTGAACTTGGCAAATAACTTGTGATCTCTAAGGGTTTGCAAGACAGTTCAGAGATGATCAGAATATTCATCCTCACTATGGGAGTACACCAGTATATCATCGATGAACACTA
>NW_025880089.1:0-3678 GCF_002878395.1 Capsicum annuum
ATACTAGTGGTATTGTTTAGCAGAGATAAACTAAGTTTACTGGATTCCAATGACTGACGGAATGTTACTGATATCTGATGACTGACTAAGATCATGAGATTTTCCTGAGTCACATGACTGGCTGAAGCCTATGGAATCATAGCTTGAGTTTGAATATTGTCAAACATAACATGGATCTAGGCACACACCTATAGTATTTGGGTACAAGTACCCCCAGGACTCGATGGAAGAAAACTGACACACATAACTGACTTGATCATAAGAGTAGAGTCCATAATATATAATATCATAAGTAGGGATCTCATACTAAGCATAGTTATCAACAATGTATTTCATGGAAAGTATTTCATATCACATGGAAGTACTTGCACAATCTTAATATCATGTTCATTGCATAATCGTATTGGCAACACATACTAATAGCATAGAAGTTCATGTGGATTTCATGGTTATCATGCATCTTGTGCATAAGTAGTATTTGCAAGTAAACATAGCATAATCTCATAAGAATAGTTCATGAGTATTCCAACAATATTTACAAGGCACATTATCAATATAGAAGTCATTGGGACGTAAGGGCATATCATGAATCCTTCACTTAGTCAAAATTTAGCTATATTGCATGATTTCTAGTTCCTTAGGTATTTTATCAAACACCTTACATGTACATCTTAAGCATAGGTGAATTCATCAAATTATACATCATGAATAACCAAATTTACATGTTTCCAACTCATATGATATCATGAATTCACAAAAATATATAAAGATTCCATCTTCGGAATCACCCAATACCAACAACATGATCATCAACACCCAACAATATAGAAATCATACTTTATAATGAAAAGGAGGAAAACAATCAAGTATCAAAATGGGTATGATCATATCACCACAATCAATCAAGCTTTTGTATTTTAAAGATTGATTCTTGAACTCTATGAATGAATTGAATCCATAGATGAACACTACTCATACCTTAGAAGGAAGATTCTTGATGATTGATGGAGGAATTTTCTTAAAATTGGATCTTCAAGCTTACTTATGCAACCCTAGTTGTTTTTCTCCTTTAGTACTCTTGGATGATGAGCTTTGAGATTAAAATAGGGTTGCAGTATGTTTAGAAGCTATATATTTCATAGGGTTAAGTTTAAGGTCATGTAAGGTGTATTTAAAGACTTAATTACCTTTAAAATAACTTAAGACGGAGTGTTTTTGACACCTGGAATTGGCTTAGGCGGCGCCCAAGTGATCGCCTATGCCTGGGTTTGGCGGCTCCTAACCAATCGCCTATGCTTGGGTTAGGCGGCGCCTAACCAATCGCCTATGATTACTGTCTCTTACAAAAATGAGCATAACTTTTCGCTCGACTATTGGATTAAGGCAAAATTGGTATCGTTGGAAAGCTAATTTGATTCTCTACAATTTGATGGGTCCAAATTAGCCAAAATACCAAATTAACATCGAGTTATACTCATTAAAAGATGATCCTTGAAAAATTAAACACTAAAACTTGATGGGTTCAAAAACTCTTAGCTTGTATCACCTTAAGTGACTCATATGAACATACTTAATGCATCATAAGCTATCCTATCACTATGATATTCATTGTAAGTCATGTACTCAAGTATGAATCACAGGATTAAAAATATGTGAGGTATTACACGTGGCCATAAAGTTGATGTTCTGCTTCCTTTCTATGAATGTATTCCTAAGCATTGTATCAATGAGCTTGACTTGATCAAAACTTACGACTCATATCATAATGGAAATTGGGTTGCTTGTAAAGCATATTGAGGAGAAGGTTCAGGCGTTCCGCTGATACTTATTGAACCATCCAATCACTTTTTCAAGGGAACAAACATATATTTGGTGGGTCATACAAGGAGTTAGATGCATACTTGTTTTTCAGTCGTGCTTGCCGTGAATGGATACAGGTATTATTGCCCATGAGTTATATAATTGCTTAATGGTAGATATATAGAAAGATTAAAGGTGTGTTTGGCACAAGGGAATATATTATTTATGGAAAATTTTTCTGAGGAAATGTTTTCTAAGAAAATAAGTATCTTACTTATTTTCTTGTGTTTGGTATGTAAGAAAAAATTATTATTCTAAAAGCATTTGTATATAATCTAGATGAATAATATATGAGGTGGAGGTGGGGTGGTAGGGATGGGGGCTATAGGCGGTGGATTGAAGATGAGGTGTGTTGTAGGGTGAGTAGGACTCAATTAACATCGCCACTTGTAGAACTTGTTTTCTCTACTTTCATTAGGGAAATTATTTCCTCATTCTTAAGGAACTTATTTGTCTAGAGAATTTTTTTTTAAAATATTTGACGAAACGAACATGAGAAAATCAAAAAATATTTTCTAGTGAAACATATTACCCCAAAACATTTTCTGAAAAATGTTTTCCTCCGTATTGAAGATACCCTAAAACTAAACTTACTCCATTATGACAATTGTATTGAAACATTTTGGGATAATGGGTTTATTCCCATGATTTATTGAGCTACATCTGATCACACACTAGTTATGTACACTATGCACATCTTTGGACAAGTGTGGAAGTTTTTTATGTGATGATGGCATGTCAATATGGTTTGCTTCCTCGATCAAATTCCCATGATTTATTGAGCTACATCTGATCACACACTAGTTATGTACACTATGCACATCTTTGGACAAGTGTGGAAGTTTTTTTATATGATGATGGCATGTCAATATGGTTTGCTACCTCGATCAAATGTAGTCCCAAAGTCTAGTTGATTAGTTGCACACTCAATTTCAGGAGGTTCTTGATATCAGAATGTTTCAAGCCTGCTCTGTTGCGCCCAAGCGCACACACAAGTGTACGTGGTCCACCAAGTAGTTAAATGGCCTTTAGAAATCCAAGTATCGATCCCACAAAGACTTTTGCTCAACAACTATCCTATATTAGTCTCACTATGAAGATTAAAGAAGTGCTAAAGTAATAAATAAAGTTTGTGAATTGAAACTAACAGTAAATGTAAACAATGCGGTAAAGTACAGTTCTTGAACAATAATATGGAGAAACCTAGGACTGAGGTACTACGAACAATTCTACTTAGCTATATATCTTCGTGATTTAGTTAGTTACCTTGGTTGTTGGTTCATGGGGTTGATAACATGGTTATGGTATTTCAAACCTCTAATCAACTATCTAACTTAGCCTCACAACTACATCATTGAGCAGAGATGCAAGAACTAAGCTAAACACATTTGTATTTCTTCCCGTCTATGAACCAAATATGGCGAATTAGGTATATTTCTATCCTAAACACAAAGCATAACTTTAATTCATCGAATGGTTACCATCCCATCTCGTATATTCCACGTTCTATCCTATCATTTCTCCATCCAGGCTCACAATAGAATTATGCATTTATCCTAAGTGTCGCGAATCCATAGAATAGTAAATAACAAGAATATATGAACAACCAATAATGATAAATAAGCTAAACCAACTTAATTACAAGCTTAAGTACTCATGTTATTGGCCTCAACCCTAGATGAGGGTGTTTAGCCACTCAGGGACTTACAAAGAATCACAGTTAATGAATCATATAATAATCCAAAGTAAACTAAAACAAAGGTAAAAAAAACCTAATAGAAGCCTCCTAAAGTGTATTCCAATACCCCAAGGTCATCC
>NW_025880090.1:0-513 GCF_002878395.1 Capsicum annuum
TTTTTAACTTCAAGTCACCCTTCACTTTATTACATGTACATGTAGTGACAATAATTTTTCTGATGAAAGTTGAGTTTTTTATAATGCAATAGATTAGATTGTAAATCTGTTGTAAAATATCTTTAATCCGTTCTGGCAGATAGTTTATCTGTTGCAACAGGTTGGTCATCTGTTGCATTATGGCGATGTTATTTCTACGAATAATCTAATAAGCTAAGTCTAATCTGTTGCAACAGTGGAAAGACCTATTTGATAATTTCTAACAGATGACCTAAATTTTACAACATATGCCTAAATCTTTTTGATATTTTCCAACAGTTACACTTGAATATCCATGTGCTCGACAACACCAAACCAGTAGTAAATATACACACCACCATGAAAATTTTAGCAATTAGGCTTGAATATCCATATGCCCAACAACACCAAACCAGTAGCAATAATGGCAATAATGTAGTATCTTCTTGCTCGATTTTGTTTCTCTTCAGAAGCCTTGACTTTGTTCAACAAACT
>NW_025880090.1:613-4479 GCF_002878395.1 Capsicum annuum
AATTTTACAACATATGCCTAAATCTTTTTGATATTTTCCAACAGTTACACTTGAATATCCATGTGCTCGACAACACCAAACCAGTAGTAAATATACACACCACCATGAAAATTTTAGCAATTAGGCTTGAATATCCATATGCCCAACAACACCAAACCAGTAGCAATAATGGCAATAATGTAGTATCTTCTTGCTCGATTTTGTTTCTCTTCAGAAGCCTTGACTTTGTTCAACAAACTCCAGATTACACTATTTGCTTGTGAAGAGTGTCGTTCTTTATACCAACAAAGTAATCGCATCCACCCAATTTCTATAAAAAAGAGAACACAATTATAAAATAATTATAAGTCAATAATTAATTAATTAATTTTAAAAAAAATTACCTTTGAAATCTTACAAGTAAAAAACCTACGACCCGAATTTTGTTGAGTTCAAGAAGTCTTTAACAGAGCTTCGTGACCGCAGTTACAATATCAAAAATCTTTATCACAAAAAACAGTGGAAGATGCGCTTGACATTGTCAAGCTCAGTTGGAAAAAAGGAAAGAAATAATTTTAATAGATAAAAAAAGATGACGATGAAGAAGAAGAAGATTTGGGAATTTAGGGTTAAATTTTAGGAGGAAGATGAATATATAAGATAATGGGGGGAAAAAACATGATCGTTGGGGGCCAAGTAACGGCAAGTCATCGAAATGTGCCAGACTGACACTGACACATTTGATGCCTATTTTATTTTACATGTTTAAAATGAACACTGTCTACTTGATGTCTATCTTATTTTAGGTGTTTGAACTGAACACCGTCGATGGGTTGCGCCTTTTTTATCTCAATTCAATTTACTTTAATCTTTTTACACGTAGCAGCAATTTTTATGTCCAACGAAAGTTGAATTTTTATAATGCAACAGATTCTCCATTCATTGTAACAGTTATCCTACCTGTTCTGACATATAGTTTATCTGTTGTAATAGGTTGGTCATCTGTTGTATTATCTTGATGTTTTTATCTAAAGTCCATCTGTTGCAACAGTGGGAAGACTTATTTTTATCTAAAGTCCTACCTGTTACAACATATGTCTAAATCTGTTCGATTTTTCCAATAGATGTGTCGTCTGTTGCAACAGAGACATTATCTGTTGCAATATTTGAATCTAGTATTCCTTTTCAATTAATAAGTTCAAATCTAAGGAATAAATAAAATTCGTAGACAAAATAAAATATATCGAACCCTTCATAAATTAGCTGAAATAAGTCAACGAATAAATGAAATGTAAAAAAATTATTATGGGTACAGATCTTAACAAATACATCAACAATAATTTAAGTATACTGCCAAGGATTGCTTTGATTTGACAAGCTTAAGCTATAAAGATCTACTCAGTATGGGAAAGTTGTTTTTCATCCAGTGCTATGGAATTCGGTTTTGCTCGTGGTGGATCTTTATTGTCACTTACGTACGGTTTCTGCACTTTCTGTTCTCCATATTTCCATAAAAAGAGTAGCATATTATCAATGTTGTTCAGCAATAACTTCTTCTACATCCACCTAGAAAGCCAAAATTGGTCAATGCTAATCACAGAGATACAACAAAGCGGAAAAGGATAACTCATCTCTTCTAGAAAATCAAACAAGTCTTTCTCCCATTTTAAATTATCCCAAATAGATTATATTTCTGTTGCAATAATGAATCAACTGTTGGGATAAATTTCTACATGAGGAAGACCTGTGTGATAATTTTCAACGGATAAACCATCCGTTGCAACATATGAATCATCTGTTGCAGCATATAGGTCATCTGTTGGTACAAATAAAAGTGATACGAAGAGCTGTTTGATTTGCTAAAACAGATGAGACATATGTTGCACTAGATAAAGTATCTGGTTTAACAGGTTAGTCAACTGTTGCAACAGATGTATATATCTGTTTGATAATTTTTAGCAGATGTGTCATCTGTTGAAACAGATATGTGTCTATTTGTTTTGTCAGTTGGAAGACATATAATATATTCACCTTCTTCAGCTCGTGCTGCTCTCCTTTGGACATTGTACGTTGCTCAGTGCAACACAACAGACAGAGGAGTTGCAATTTTGCTTTTTTGGATGCTTGATAATGCCCTGAAAATCACTCTCCTTCTCCTCTTAGCCCTAATCTCTAATGGAGTAGATGGAAATAAAATCATCTTTGATGGAATGAGACCCCTCTTAGATGTCAATTCCTTTACAGAATCACTTAATGCATTAATAGCATTAATCACTACATCATATTTTGCCCTACAGTCTTGACATTTGCATGCAGAACATTCGCTGGGTGAGGTAAAATCTGTATAACCAGTATGATTATACTCATAATGGTTTGCTTTAAATACTGTAAGAGGAGCATCATTAGCACCAACAGCAGCACCACTACCACCACCAACAGCTCCATCACCACTAAGACCATCAACAACAACAACAAGCCTACCCTCCAAAATTATTTTTTTTGTAATGGATGTTGCTCCAAACAATTTCATTTTTATTCAGTCGATGACCTTAGGGTCCGATAAAGTTTGCACAGACCGTAAAGTAAGAAAAAATGGCATCTTCAACTCTCGATTGGTCGGAACTAGCGACGGATGCACAATCTAACATAAATCATTACATATATTAGAATGATGATTAGATCATTCAAAAAAAAATTATTAATTAAAAGAAAAAATTAATTATAATTATACTTACTGCATCCTTCGGGGGGTTGAAGAGATCAAGAAATTTTGCACTTTTATCAGTTTTGGCCGACAACCATCTCAAGATTCTTGGACAGGTAACTCCTTCCTGGTAGTTCACTTGTTGTCTCAAATAAGGAATGAC
Source organism: Capsicum annuum (assembly GCF_002878395.1). Taxonomy (NCBI): domain Eukaryota; kingdom Viridiplantae; phylum Streptophyta; class Magnoliopsida; order Solanales; family Solanaceae; genus Capsicum; species Capsicum annuum. The sequence continues at coordinate 3,460 of NW_025880090.1, forward strand.
TTCAAATGTCCAAGCCTATAAAATAACACCAATAAATCAAAACCATTATTGAGCGAAAAAAATGAATGATATCATAATAGAAGAAAGAAATATTTACCATGAAAGCCCATGGGAAGCCATATAAGTTGACTGTCTTTGACGCTAACGGAGTCAACAAATATTTGACAGTCATTTTGAAGCTTTCATACCCCCAAGGATAGCTGTTAAATGCATCAAGATCCTCGGAGAACTTTATTAAACCGAGGCTTATGTTATTGTTAACGTCTCTCGTCCAAAGAATATTATGTACAAACCAAACCAAGCACAATGATTGCTTGTGATTCTTTGAAAGTTCTTTACCTTTCAATGCTTCTATCAAATTTTTGTTTTTGAAGCTTGGACCACCAATGGACACCAGGTCATCACGAGACTTGCCTTTGCCTTTTTTTGGGTGTGCGGGGTGTTTTTTTGGGCTAGAATAGGTATAACTTGAGAAGGAGGATAATATTTTAGTCCAGTAACTATGGAAAACTCCTTCCAACCAAAACAAATAGGCATGCCACAGCAATTTATCCACACCTCATCCATCTTATCTTTGTTTTCATACATAAACATATGCTTGAGTAGTTCATATACCATTTTCATTTGGAAACGAGCATTGTTGTCCTCTGACAAATCAAGATATTTTCCAAAGTAGCTCTCCCTAAAATAAGCATCTAATTTTTGTTCTCGAAGTATTTTTCTGAAGGCATCGAAAGGTTTTCCCATGAGTCGGGGGTCTATCAGAAATAGTCTCTCTACTCCTTCGGGGGTAGTGGTATGGACTGCGTATATTTTACCCTCCCTAGACCCTACTATGTGGGAATATACTGGGTTTGTTGTTGTTGTTGTTGTTGACTTAACCATGAAATCACCTGTTAAATCTGTGACACCATCAGACTGCATTCTCATGGGATAACGATCAATGCCGAAGGCTTTGACCAGCTCTTCGGTGGAAGGGCTATTAGAATCTGCATTATCTCTTTTGAAACATCTCTCCTC
>NW_025880091.1:0-379 GCF_002878395.1 Capsicum annuum
AAAACTGTGTCAAGTAGGGTCTCTTTTATGGATGTGTAGCATGCTATATTTATAAGAGATAGGCTATAAGACATTTAGGAATTATTCACTTTCTTATTGTCTTACTTTGAGCTATAGGTTCTAAGGTCTTGGATCCTTCTGATTTTTGTTTAGTCATCTTTCAAATCATGCCTCTAAGAAGATCTGATGTTCATGCAAACTCTTCTGTACCAACTAAGGAGAATGTGGTTAGAGCTCGTCAAATTTTTCATGTCCAAACCTGGTTAAGGGTTGCTGCATCTGTCTGTCCTTATAGGGTTCTACCTATCCCCACTGATCCTACTTTTGAGGGCGATACTCATACTCAATTGCCTTAAAGAGAGGCTATTAACATTAAGTT
>NW_025880091.1:479-1190 GCF_002878395.1 Capsicum annuum
ACCCTGTTGACTCAGTTGGTGACATCTCAATCACAATAGTCAGGTTCTGTTAGTGTCTCTATGGGTTTATCTGAGGTCACTAAAGTTAGACAATGCATGAGATTACATCCACCTTTTTTATTGGTATGATAGTTGAGGAGGATCCTTAAAGTTTCATTGATAAGATGGAGAAAATCTTCCAGGTTTTGCACGCTTTGGAAGTTAAAGGTGTTGAGTTTGCTGCCTACCAAATGAAAGATATGGTGTACCAGTGGTATGAAGAGTGGGAATAGTCAAGGGGAGAGAATAGTAGTTTTTCCTTATGGGAGGATTTCTCTAGTTTATTTCTGGATTGCTTCTTTCCTCAAGAGTTGAGGAAGGCAAAAATAGAGGAATTTCTGAATTTGAGGCAAGGTAGGATGTCTGTCAAGGAGTATGCCTTGAAATTTCATCAATTGTCCAGGTATGCTCCTGAGTTGGTCTCTAGCATATGGGCTAGAATACGAAAGTTCACTTCGGGATTATCTTGTGAGTTGATCCTTGAGAGTAAGTTTGCCTTATTAATTATGGAAATCTCTAGATTGGTTATGTATATACAGTAGGTGAAGGAAGAAAAGAGAAAGTAGGCTGAGTTTAGTGAGAGGTAGGGGAAGAAATTTAGGCCTTCTGAGCAAAGTGGTAGAGATGGTGGTATGTGGCTAATGAAAAGAAGTGAAAAAGTCCTGGCTCTTT